>NW_017731385.1:2112333-2133464 GCF_001890085.2 Hipposideros armiger
TTGGTGGTTGTCAGAGGCAGAGGTTGGGGGTGGGCAAGTGGGTGAAGGGTGTTGAAAAGTACAAATTTCCAGTTATAAAATAAATAAGTCATAAAGATGTAATGTACAGCATGGAAACTATGGTTAATAACACAGTACTGTATATTTGCAAGGTTCTAAAAGAGGAGATGTTAAAAGTTCTCATCACAAGAAAATAAAATTTGTAGCTATGCCTGGTGATGGATGTTAGCTAGACTTATTTTGGTGATCATTTTGCAACATACACAAGTATTGGATCATTATGTGGTACAGTTAAAAGTAATATAATGAGAGTTGAGATAATTATATCTCAATTTTAAAAAGTTATGCAAAGAAAAAAAAGTTCTGATTAATTTTGTCCAGAAGCTTTTTAAAGGCAAGACAAATAAAAATATTTCAGACTTCTAAAATAATACTAATAGGGCAACATACCTTAATAAAATTTTTTTTAAAAATGATTGCTGAGAAAAAAAAGAAAGGAGGAGGAGAGGAACTGAAGCAAAGAAATGGAGAAGCACCTGGAGAAAGCCGTAGTCATGAGACAGGATGTTTGTAAGATGTGAGGAAGCAGAGCATCCATTTACAAACCAGGGCAAATGGGCACAGAGCGACAGAGGAGGACATCCCTGGAGCCATGTCCCTGAGCAGGCGGAAGGGATGGGACGCAGCATCAAGAGGGTGGCTGGACAGAGGAGCTTAGATCACTTATTCACAGTCGCAGGAGGAAAAGTAAATTGACTGTATGGATACAGACATGGGGTAAACTCTGGGGAAGGGCTCCTCTGATTATTCCTGGTTTTCCCTGTTAATTTATCGAGCAAGTTATATAGCAGAGAATAAGGATGGTGGAGGGGTATTAACGGTTTCAGTGAAATCACCTGAACGGGGGTTGTGAAGAGGGAAAAAGGGCGGATTGAAGAGATTGTACTGGCTGCGGCTCAGCCTCCCTGGAAACCCAGGCTGTCCAGTCCCCACTGCCTGGGCCGCTGCTGGTGCTCGCACTGGCTTCCTTGGCGCCCCTCATCTTTGCTTCCATCGTTCCTCCCCACCACCTCAGTGTGCTTTTCTCATCGCCCTCAACGTATCTGCAGCAGCCCATCCCACACCATGGAGCGCGCCAGACTTCTTCCACGGCTCCCCTCATTTCCATGACCTGTAACAACTGGGCAATGTGGGAGGATGTCCTCTGCTAAATTTGCATCTTCCCACTGTCCCCTCCGAGAGTCTGCCTGTCCTCTTCGAACTCCTTCAGTGAGAAATGCTGTTCATTCCCCCAGTCAGCCACACCCCTCTAATCCAAGTTCCCAAAGGGGTGTCTCCAGCCAGAGCTTTCCAGCATTCCTCATTTCAAACTACCCGGTAAGCATTTCTGATAAACTTCCACTGCAATGTACTGTGGCTGGCTCAGACCAAGATACTTTGAGTCCTATTTCTCACCTTCCCCCCAAATCAGCTCCTCATTCTGATGTGTCTGTTGCTTTAAATACCATTATGAGTGAACCTCTAGGTCTGCAAATGAGGAGCTGTTGTGATGTTTCCTCTTCCTCTCATCCTTACATCCAATCAGATTTCTGATTGTCTTCACAGACTGGGCCTCCCAGAGTCTCACACAGGGTCTTAAAGACAGCAGACCCTTGGTTAATATGCTCAGTGAATACGCGTGTGATATTTCTGTCACCTGAGGATTGCCTGCGCGTGCTGGCGTACCTTCTCTTCATTCACCATTCCCAGCGCCTTCCCTCCAGCCCAGTTTGCTTTAGATCTCCCAGTATTGGCACCTCACAGTGGCTGACCCAGAAAAGAGGCCATCCCAGTTTGCAAAAAATCAGGAGAGGTGCAGCAAATAGAATGACTAAATGTTATAGAACTTGGTGTCTATTCAGAAAACATCCTTCATGGCTCTGCAAATAGGCAAAAATGTCAAGTCAGCTCTCCTCTGCAGCCATTTGGAGACATTTGCAACAATGAATGCATGATTAAGTTTATTGTTTAGTAAACAGTTTGCAGACATTAGCCAAGGAAGAGTTATGGCGGCAGTTTACAAATAATTGCAATTGAATTAGGAAGACTGCAGTGCACAAGCAGTGCAAATAACTTGCCAATTCTATAAAATGTTTTGCAAACAGATTCTGGGAGGCAACAGAATGAGAAGAGCAGAAAATCCCAAAAGGGGCGTTTTCAGAGTCCACTCTGCAGATAGTGAAAGGATCTGCCCTCGTGTTTTACCACCAGAGTGAAGTGCTGGGGAAAGGTGTTTATTTCTGCTTTGCCTCAGCGGCAGAGCTTGGCACCCACGTCAGAGTAGGAAAAACAGGGCATGATTTGGCAGTTAACAAATTCAATCAGACAGAAGTGGCAGAATAACTGTACCAGCGAGTATACATATTTGGACGGAGGGAGATTGTGGTGGGGAATCCTGGCTTGTGGACATTTACTGCTCACAGCACTCTGCAGTCCACCCGCCCCCTTTGCCCAGAATCAGACAGCCAGAGTGTATCTGGAGTATGTTTAACTAGAGGGGTTTATTTTATTAACTATATATTACATAACATATATCAGATACTACATCATATATAACATGCATATAATAGTGTAATATATTGTAACATATAATATACTTACATTATCTATAATATATGTTATATAATATTTATGTTATATAGTATTTATAATATATTATAATATTTATGATATGTAAATATGTTAGATAGCATATATTTATATTTTATTAAATATATTTTTTCTATATTAAATAATATATTAAATCAAATGATATATAGCATATATATACATATGATTATGTACATAAAGTATAGTATGTATGTATCATATATAACGCATGTAATATTCATACATCATAAATATGTGATATTTAGTAGTATAGAATATTTACTAACATGTGTCCATATCAGGGTTACCTCTCCTATGCCAGTGGGGAAAAGACATTACATTGGTTAGCCATGTTCTTTGCTTCCACCAAGCTGTTTTTATGAATTGAAGATACAAATGCAACTATAAACCCATTGGAATGAACCTAGAAATCAAATGAACATGCCTAAAATCGTACAGGCACTTTAAGTTAGCTTTTATGTTTAAAAGAAGAAAAGCACAGAGAGCACTAAGGAAAAGTGTGAACATGATTTAGTGAGAGGTTCTCTGGGTAAGGAGTGCCCACAGGGCTCGAGTGGTTAGGGGTTGGCGTTTTGTCTCAAAACGCATCCTGGACATGTGGTTTGCCTATTCGAACCACACCCTTTATCATGTGCTATTGATTTTGTAACAATCTAACGAGATTCTCAAATTCAGAAATACATTTTGGGAAGAACAGATGATCTAAAGGAAACTCCTGTGAGCTCGATCCCACATTCTGGGGGACTGGGCAATTGATTTAAGTAAAGAGCCGGCTCTCGTCTCCTCTGAAAGAGCCAGGATCAATCACACATTGATAAGAATTTGAAGCGGTCAAAAGTATGGATTAAGAACGTGCATTTCTGTCCCTTCTCCACAACATTCTGAAGTCTACAAAAGATACATAACGTGTGGGTTTTCCACAAACAGGTTTTAAGTTCTTAGATCTGCAGAGTAGCTGAGGCTGGGGTAATGCGTCAAGTGTATCATAATTGGACACTTCTTGGCACCGAAACCAAATGCAAAAATCGTACCTCTCACATCCAAAGACAAATTACGTTCATGCAGTGCCGAGCCTCGTTCTGCACAATCAAACGTTTCCATTGTCTTAACACCAGAGCCGTTCAGGCTGAGATAGATCATACCCGGAAATGGAGTCCAACCACTGGCAGCATTTTAGTTACAAAGCAATTCTGTGTCTTGGAGGTTGGCACAACAGGAAGCTTCTGAGTTGGAAATGAAATGCAAGAGGACATTAGATGACAAGGAGTCCAGGCGCTATCAGTCCCTTTCACTCTTTGTTCGTGTCCCTAAAAAGAACCAGCGGTTTCTCTTTGCAACATACAGAGGAGAAAGATGCCTACCCTACTTTCAGCACTTGTTGATCCCATTAACAGGGAAGATTGACAAGAAGTAGACAATTATATCTGACATGAATATGGGTATGGAGGGGATTGTTGAAATGGAGACCCTTGCTAATGGAAGAAAGTGACCCCAGCCTTTTGACAGATGTCAAGTAGATTGGAGTCCAGTGAAGTTATAACCATTTAATCTGCATCACAAGAGAAGACAAATTGTATGACTGATAACCTCTTTTTTTCTTCTCTAATTTTTTACTTGGCGGTGTAGAAAGAGATAGTGTTCTCAACTTGCTAATGTGGGTCACTATTATCCGTCCAGAGTTTCAATGGCACCGGAGCTTTTGTTAGTTGGTGGCCCCTTCTCTGGGTCAAGGAAGAAAAGAAATAAATGAAAAAAAAAAGTGAATAAAGAAATGATATAAATCAATCCAAGAATCACAGCTCTTCAGTGAGATTTTGACCTCAGTTACAGGAATGCAATTTCTAACTCTGTCTGAGAGGCATTACTGGCTTATTTAATGCATTATATGAAAGTAAGGTAAGTATAAAAAATGTACTTGAACTCCATTTGGTTCTAAAATATAATGGAGACAGAAATGTTTTTTATTTCAAAATAATATTTTATCTTTTTGAGATGTGTGTGTGTGTATGTGTGTGCGTGCACGTGTGTGTGTTTCTGAGTAAAAATTGTTTTAAAAAAGTTACTTTGTTTTTCTAATACAAGGGGAAGAAGAATTAACTTGGGACTCTGGCATCCTTTCACATTATTTCTTTTATTATTTGCCTTGCATAGTGAAGAAGGTTCTCAAAAACCTTCCCTCCATCCCCATATCTAGAGCTTTTGAGTCCTGTGCAAGGTCGTTTCAGTTTGGTAAAAATTTGAAAGTTCCTTCAGTTAGAAGAAATTTCCTGACACTAAAATTGGATGATACTCCAAAGCGAAAATGCATAGGAAACCCCATCCCCTGATGACAAGTCGTTTTCTCTGAAAGTTGCAAAGGAGTTGACCGCAGGATTCAAAGAGAGCTACTGTCACTCCAAAGTGATGGGACTTGGCCTGGTGAAGGCACAGGACGACTGGAAACCCCACCCTGCAAGCCAGGTTATGGAGCCTGTTCCTTGTGATGCTCTTTAGACCAGTGTCATTTCTTAAATATCTGCTTCGCAGCAGGCTGGGTCTACAGACGGGATGTGACATCAAGTGGCTTGTCAGGGTACATTCCCGGGCCTGTTCTTTCAATGTAATGTAATCATATAAAGAGGTCCATCCATAAAGAAGGAGGAGGTAGGATGGAAGGAAGGACAGCCTGGCAAGGTCTGAATGTTCTCTGCTGAGCAAAGGTGGTACCGTCAGGAAGCTAACGATGAATCACAGTGGGGGCGCCAGAGGCTTCCAGACTGGAGAAAGTCGTGCAAGGACAGTGGCGCAGGAGTGACTTGGTGTGACGAGTGACGAGTGCTCCCAGGCTAGGCCTTGCCTCCTTCGTCACCTGTCACCTATTCTGATCCGCCCTCCAGCCACAGCTCCAAGACCGCTTTGCTCATGGGTTCCTCTGTAAGCATCAGAATTATAAAACCATTTATAATTGTAAATGTTACCACTTTAGATAATCCCTCCTCTGCAACTCCTTCAGGACACAAGCCTCCCCAGTTCCAGTGAAATGGAATGTCTCGGTATCGAACCATACATCTCATATTTATTAAAGCTCTCCCCTGTGCCAGGTAGGGTGCTAGGAGATGATGTATACATCACTTTTTCCCAGAAATGCATCTGCGATCCATACGACCAGTGCATATTGTATGTGCAGGCCTTGTAGTAGCGGAATTTATAAAACAATGGCTCTTGTCTGAGTCAATCTGCCTGACAGTGGTTGCTGTGTTGATTTAGTAGGTATTTGCCGTAGTTTTGGTTGGTCCCCCCACCGGTTCCCACCGGCAGATTTCATCCTGTAGGATTGCAGGAGACAGTTCTAGAGCTTCAATGAGACAGTTTCTATAGTTCAAAAAGAAAAGATACCGCAGGCTTTGTATTTTAGGTGTCAAGCTATTCCCAGGGTTTATTACGTTCTTATCTTATGCTCAAAATAGTGCTGAGAAATGAGGGGTCTCCAGTTGGAAAAATGTTTCTCCTGGCATCCTAAGACGTTGAATTTGGGAGACAGAGTCACTGGTTGTTCTGTTGTCTGTATATGAAAGGCAAAGTCTATCAAAGGTTACTTGAAAATGGTTTCGATGATTCAGTAAATGAAGAAGGCTGCGATAAGCATGTGTGACTGGTTGACCGCGGACACCCAGCTTGCAGCTGGGTCTGTTGCAGATGGGTGACCTAGCTGATCACCTCACCTCTCTAAATTTCTATTCTTCCACCATCAGATGAGATTTTGTCATGATGAGTTTGCTGTTATGATAATGCGTTAATGGATATAATGTGTTTTGTAAATTCTAACATGACATAGGTAATGTTATTAATAGTATTTTATAGATGTCCCCACAATTATACAATCTCTCTCATATTTCAGTATAAAACAAGAAATTGTGCCTAATCTTAAATTGCCATCATCATTCCCAGATTCATAGTGCACATCATTTATGCATGAAAAGGACAATTGCAAAAATTCCAATAGTTATGTCTTGGAGCCTACTGTATTTAAAGTAGAATCGTGCCTTTATTCTTAATATGCACATATGATGCTGAGGCATTATTAGGGAAACCGAGTATGGGCTGATGACGACCTGGCGTGACCTGGTTTTGCCTTCTTGTCCAAAGCCTGGGGTCAGGAGGATGGTTGATGATGAAGGGACAGAGTAAAACTTCCCGGCTCACCCAACGCTAAACCATGGTTTCTCCTGGCACCATGCTTTCCGTGGACATTTCTGTGTCTGAGGAATCTTCTAATTTTCAGCCACTTCCCAAAAGTTAACCACCTGTGGTGCTTCCCTGCGGGCAGGCACAGGCAGCTCCGAGGGCCCCTTTGGATAGGCTGCTCCAGATAGCCCAGAAATGTCTGAATTTTGATGCAGCAGACTCACCCTGGAGCCCCCCACGTACAAATTATAGTCGCCATTTAAACCATCATCACAGTATTTGAGGTTGGTAAAACATATTGCTTGAGCTATAAAACATTCTAAACTAGCATTCCAAATGTCTCGCCTCCAGCAAGCACTTAAATTAAAGTTTCAGACAGCTGGCACTGGAATCATAATAACAGTTTTACACAAAGGGATTGGCTAAACATGATTATTGTTTTGATAATTTATTGTCAACAGGCATTATTGTGCCCTGATCCCGACACTTGGCTTTCTTTCTTCTCTGTTGTCAACAGGTGATGGCAAGATCTGGCCCGAGTTATAGAGAAGGTACATTCAGTGCCCTGGTCCTAAGTAGATCGCACACACTCACGCATGCATGCACAGGAAGCACGGGATACTGTCATGCATTTCCATGACCTGATCATTTTTACTGTCTCCTTCCTATGAATTGCTTTGTTTGTAAAGGCAAAGAATCTGAAGGTACGATTCTTAGCACCCTTATTAAAAAAGAAAAAAAAAAGGTGACTACCTTAATACAATCTATATCCTCCAAGAATATCTGTGCTGTAACTAAGTTCCCATGCCTCCTTTTGTGGACTACATAAAAGCACCAAGTGCCACCTTATTTCTTTTGTCCTTTCAAGCATGTACACAGCACTGGTAGCCTCGTGTTCACTTAGGCAGCGGGGCACTCGTTCACCCAAGAGGCAGACAGTGCTGACGATGGCACTTTGCCCTTCAGCCAGTTCTAAAGCACAATGTTTTGCAGCCTTATTAACATATTTTCCAGTAGAACAGATTCTCTGTTCACTCCCACTTGGACCACTTTGAAAGATTTGATTTCCGCCAGAGGGAAACACACATGATAGGCAGTATTCTTCCATTTCACTCAAACTGGACCCATTCACAAATTCCCTTACAGAATTAGAAACATACCATTATATTTTTTTTTACTATTAACATGGAGTCCAACAAATCCGACTAGAACATTTTGCACTCAGTCTTTGTGAACTGTTGCAAACAGTGTGGTGACATGTTTACCATTTTGCTGAGAAAGTAGCCGCTGCTTATCTTTGGGTGGCGACATCACCATGTACGTGCAACAGGTTTTTCTGGTTTGTGCCTTTTCAATGCACAAAACACACTAAAAAAAAAAAAAAATGGAAAGAGTAAGAACCAGTCAGCATGCTTGGATCTGTCAAGAGGGAAATAAAAGGACACATTTGAGAACCTTTAAATTTTTTTCTGAACATGACTTTTCCATTGTCTTTAATTAAGGTTTCATTAAACCCTCAGTTTGGAAAGCTTTTAATTGAGAGAGAATTTGCTTACTGGGCATATTTTTTTCGGGCTGCGAAAGGAACAGCTATAATAAATGGCTCTTCCAACTTTATGGTCAAATTCAACTTTGTTCTACCTTTGCAGAAATTGGTTATAGATCCACTCTGAAGAAATGAGCCATGCCACAATAATGATTTTTATCTCATAATCAAGTGGCGCAAAGTTGGCTCCAGTACACTTTATAAGTATATTGCCTGCTGACAAATTAATCCAATTAGCAAAGGTGAAGGTTTATAATTGGGGTTAACTAGAATTTAACTGGTCATTGCTAATCAAGCCCTCCCACACCTCCCCTAGAGGGGTCCCCTAAGTTATTAGAGGAATCGCATCTAGTCCCCTGATCAAACCAAAAGTCTGACTTCAAAAGTCCCTTTTCAAGAAAATCAGAGAGAGCCACCTTTCCAAAGCCATGACAACAATGGAAGTCAGTGGCTTCTATTTTCTTGCTGTTTGGGAGAGTGACGCTCCACCCCACCCCCTCCCCACTCCCCTACTACTGAGAGTATTTTTATATAGTTCAAGTCCCTATTGGTCTGCAGTTTGCAGTGAGGTTTAAAAAGTAATACATCTTTTCTTAGATGTACCCCAGTTTCTGCTTTTTAATAGACATGATAATGAGCTTCTGGGTTTTCATTTCCCAGTGTGCAGAGAGCTCGAATAAATCTTCGATTGTTCACAACCCAGGAGAAGGTTCCGGAGCACTGGGATCCACTGAGGTCTCTCCAAACAACTATTGTTTTAAGCATAATTTTTTTTTTGATGTTGGACTTTTCTGGGACCATTGGATTTTTTTTTTCCCAGCCTTTTCAGTGGCATCTGCTTATAATGATCTGAGACAGTGAAATTCTTTTTGGAGTGAATCTGAATGAATGAAAGTCCCCAACTGTCTTAGAATGGCATGATGTGCTCGCTGTAATATTGGCTCCAGAAAAGGTTCCCTGGTAGGTAAGGTGAAAAGAAAGCTTTGCAGTAGATTTTTTAAGAAACATGTCTGAGTTTTGTTTCCTAGATTCCAGACTTTTGTGCAAATAGAAGTATGCCAGTGTGAAATCTGTTTGACCACTCTGGGGTCCATTTGTTGCTTTTGAAGACTGACATATTTACATCAAGCATAATTTAATTCCTCATTAACAAAATGTTTTCAAAACTTAAAGGAAAAAAAAGCTAATTCAAAGGTCAATCTAAAAATTAGAAATATGCAATTATATACATTCTCTCAATTTTTTTAAAAAAATTGAAACATCCTTTGGGCAATTTCTGTTTTCAGCTTCATTGACAAACCTGTAAATAGAAATCTTGATACTGCAAAGGCCTCATGTTGCCAGGTTTTTAATAAATTTAATGGAAAAAATATACTTCCTCTCTCCTTTTTTTTTTATTGGTGGGGGAAGAACAGTGGCATCAGGTATATATTTTAATATGACCCCAGGTTATGCTTAAAAGAACTTATATTACATTGACTAGAATTTTTGGTTATTATAGCCAAGGTGATTGATGATGCTTCCAGTAATTCTAACATAATCCATTGGAAATTATCTTCATAATACTACACATATAACTCCATCTATTTCCCCAGCCAGCTGGATCTGGTAGGAGGTTGATATATATTTTCGTTTTTAATTTTTTTTGTGTCCTTATAAAAAGAAGAAGAACAGGGTGGCTTCAGCCTCTCCCCAAAGCTTTAACCAATTGACTGTGATTGAATACTTTCCCTTATTGCTACTCACTGGGACCTTCTTATGAAATGCACATTTCATTTTTATCCAGGACCTGGGGATATGGGGCGACAGAGGACTATTACTTGAAATTCGGCACACCACGGTCTGTAGAAAGCTGCACACCAAGATTGCGGAAGAGTTATAATTTTAATTCTTTTTACAATGACAAGGTTTTCCGAAGTTAAATTATCATTATCTGTTAAAACCAAACAGCACTGTGGCAGTTTGAGGAGGAGAAGGTGGCTTATTCTAATTGGTAGGATCTGTAGATTCCCATGCTGAATTTCAGATCTAAGCATTTCCAAATTAATAGGGTGATTGAAGAGAAGGGCTATATTAGCAATCTGTTGGGGCTGAAATGGGTAGTTGGTGCCACATATCTTCACACAGCAAGCCATCACTATGATTATTACGGCCTCCGTGATAGCCAGGTAGAGGCACCTGCTCTTTCTCTTAGCTTCTCCAGTTAATCCCTAACAATCAATTGATTCCAGACAAACAGTAATGACCAGACAAAGATGCTTTCACAATATCAAAGGCGGACGTGTTTGACATGGGTCAGTGGGAAGGCTGTGCTCGCAGATTCCCAAAGGTTTCAGAGTATGGGTGCTCAGCTGAGGTGAAGGGGAGCTCAGGTCTGCTCGACAGAATCTGTTGCAACTCTTTGGTTTCTTTCTTTTCTATTTTTTTTTTATGTGAGTTTCTACCAAGATTTTTTCTGTTTATACAGTCTATGTCAATACTAACGTTTGATTATATGACTCATACAAAGATTCTGGGCCTGTTATTTTGTTAGCAGTATTTTTCTGGTTTTGCATAAAAAGGAAAAAAATAAAACAGAGGGAGTTGTTTGACCACAGATGCTATATATAATAGGGATATATATATACATATATATATATATATATGATACGTATATTCAGGAATGAAAAAGAACCCACGAAAATTCAGAATCATAGTAGCATCGAAACTGCACATTTATTTTGTGTACACTATTTAGCAGTTTATATTTCCAATATGTCATATATCTTTCTCCTGAAGGAAATTAGTTTTGAAACAGATCAAATAATTTGGCAAATCTTTTAAAGTAGAAAACTGGGAATTTTGTTCATGTTTCCCACAGTAGCAACAGGGATTTTTCTCAAACACTTTACACTGCCAGACCAAAAAAAAAAAAGATAAGGCAAATTAATCCAATCAGAGCTCTCTATGTCACCAGGGAGGATGGGGACATCTTCTTTCTTAATACATCTATAGGAAAGGATCTATATTTGAGTAGTGGCCGGCATCTAAAAAATTGAGAGAGTTCGAATAAAAATAGAGACTTTTCCATTTTTCTTAAAAATTCAGATCTGGCAACTCTGGACTTTCATTTCCACCTATAAACAAAATGTTTGGTTTGAGCGACTACCCAGTTAGACCAAGCATGATCTCATCTTCCACAACTCCCAAACCGGCCCACTCACCTCACTTAAGTTTCCAGAGTAATCATTATGACCTTCTGTGGCTTAAAATAAGAACAGTGACACCCTCTGCTCCTGTCACCTCTATATTCTTTCTCAGAAATCATCTTCTTAGGCCATGCCAACCTATCTACCCTCTTCCATCCTCCATTTGCTGGCTTCTACCCTTCCGTTTTCCCAGGTCATCCTGCACTCAGGAAACCTCACCTTGCTCCCATCTGTGTGAGAGAAACTCTCTTCCATGTAGCATTTTCAATCCCTCTTAGCTCCACCCTGGCCCCAATTCTATTCCACATCCCTCTCACTCTTTAATGCATGATCCACTCAACAATAGCTTGTGGTATCAATATATTATCAATGTGGTAATAATAATAACAACAACACTGGCTGAAATAAATAAATAAATGTATTTTCAAGGACACAGTTCTTCTCATCAGTTGTTACAATGACACTATGGGAGAAGTGTGACAAGCCCTCCTAACCCCAAATTCGTCCCCTGCCATCAGATATTTATAATAATTGGGCATGTTCCCCTTTACATGTTTTCCATGTCAGTCTTAGCTCCATATCCAGTCTCCCTAAATAAGATAGGGAATTTCTGAAGTCAAAGACAAAATCATCCCATTTTTAGTGCCCTTGAAGAACGAGATCCCATCGCTCTTGCCTCAGAAGTCACATCACATTTTGTACCACTTGTAATGCACTTGTCACACTTTATTTTATATTAAATTGTTATAGACTATCCTCTTTTTAAGGGCAGGGATTGTACCTTATTTAACTTTGTATTCTCCTGAAAGATAATCACCCTTCTTTGTGTTTGAATTGATGAAAGGTAAGCAGTCATCAGAGCATATTGACTCATTCAGTGGACATGAGGACATACATTCTCAGAGCCTAACATTAACACTTACAGCCACCAACAACCCATCCAAGATTCACACTCACAGCTTGAAAAGTCTGCAGGTTCCCCCAGGATGAGGACTTAGCTGAAGGAAGAGCCCTGGTGGGCAGTGAGCCAATGTGCAGGCAGCTTATTTACAGGACAGTGCTCCTATTTCCTTCAAAGTCATTCGCCCATCGCCACATCCCTTTCTTGCTGGATGTGCTAAATTGTAATATGAAGGCAGTAGACTAGGTGCTTCCCACTCTTGAGTCCTTCCTTTGATATAAGGCCTTAAGTTTTCCTGATCAAATAAACACACATCCGAAAGAGTTATTTCCTGATAACACTAGAATGGGAATCAGTTTGTCACTGTGTCTGGCCTGGGATAGTCCTTCAAGGAAAGGGGACATAAGATCAATAAGTTTTAACTTATGAATTGTGAATGAGAATACAGAGTAGAAAATTCTGGAATGGAGAATCTTGTTGGAATAGCTGCGTTGGGGACCTTAATATTAGGGCAAGATCAGTATGGAAAGGTACTGCCTATTCTTGTAAAGGAAAGTCATGAGAAAAATTGTGCCAAGGATAATTGATTCAGGGTGCATTAGGGTATCTCAAACACACTTCATAAATTTTTGGTATTTTTCTCAGAGTAGAAGGAAAATTGCAAAATCCTATGTCAATTTTTTTCTAGTTCTATGTTTCATGTCTGACTTCAAAATAAGAATGTCAATTAACATAACTTCACATGTGCAAAATTTGGGGGAGACCATTATTTATCCGAAGTTACTGGTATCTATATCTATGTCCTTAGGATCTCTCTTAAGGATTTCACAGACTCCATTAAAATTTGAAAAGAAAAAAAAAAAAGACAATTCCAAAAAACACTACCACTTATCATTTTGGGGACCTTGAACAAGTTTCTCAGACATTATTTTTCCCATTTTATTGACAAAGAAAAACAAAACTGTCTTGCAGGATTATTGTGAAGGTTATTAAAATGTGATGTCAACACATAGATTAACAGGAACATGGTGGAGACTCAACAAATGGCCATTTCCTTCCAGTTCCCCAGCATTGCTTTACTTGGTTATTAATGTATTCAAAGAGTCCTTTGCAGAAACATTAATAAAATTTATATCTTTACCCACATCAGTATGAGTCTCCACTTTTGTTACAACTGGCATATGAAAGACTTGTGAAAACAGAAGCTCAATGAGGAAAATGGATGGATTGCCACAAGCTACCTTCTTGAAGAGGATGTCTGGGCAACAGCATGAGTCTGTTCCATGCTTGGGAAGCTATGTCATTCAGAAGATAAAGGACAAAAGAAGTCTCCAGATATCTATCTCTGGCCGATTTTGTTCATAGAGTTGGATGTCTTAGATTCTTCCATCTAGATTATTAAAAGATCATAGAAGCAATGAAAACCCATATAAGTATTCTTTTCCAAATATATTTCAGTGTCCCTGTCAATATCCACTTGGGATACCCCACTGATTCTGAGATCGTCAAAGGACATTTGGTCTAGATTAATAGCCTAAATTAATTAATTAGCTTTATTGTCTCATTGCCTTCACTTCTCTTCCTCTGCCTTCTCTTCCCCCCTCCCAACTGCTTTTCCTCTGTGTCTTTGCTTTCCCTTCTAGAGGGATAATTTACCCATCCTTGAAGATTTGCCATTCCCCCAAGAATTTTGCATATATGAGCTGTGCGGTTCTGCTAATTTACATTTCTATTTTGAAGTCATATAGGAAACATACAGCTAGAAAAAAAATTGATGTGGGATTTTACAATTATGTTCCTTTTATTCTGGGAGAAAAAGCAAAAAAAAAATTATGGAGAACGCTTGAGATAACAGTGAGAAACCCCAATGCACCCTGAATCAATTAGCCTTGGTGCAATATGGGGGCGTGATCACAGGAGGTTGGTCAAGGAATTTACTGTGTCAAGTTGGGAGACGAACCACCACAGACTGAGATGGGTGGCAAATAGAGTCAGTGAATCAACACTTATGATTTCTCTAAGATCACCATTTTGGGTCTTCCCCAAATCCAATCCCACTTCAATAAGAGAGAGACGAGAAAGAATTTACCAGCTGTACCCATCAATTAATTACAGAGACTAAGGGTCCTGTGAAGTTTCAGAGAGGCATTCGCTTTGTTTATGTTTCAAGTAAGCCCTGCTATACAGGTAAAGATCCTCTTTGTCAGGCTCTAAGTTTTAATAAGAAGTAATTATATCAGTTATGTAAGGTTAAAATGGAGAGTAAAACAATGAGGATAGAGAGGCGATTTAAAACGTGGAACTTGAAAAATAGGGCTAGCAACCTTTCTTTTCTCCTTTCCCCCTGCATCCCTTCTCCATCGACAACTGATGTCTCCTTGCCCTACTCCTGACGGGAAAACCACTGAGCAGAAGTCACCATGAGAGCAGCTCATCATGGCGTTTGGGCCAGTTAATCAGTATCTCTGTGTCTGGCCATTGTTTACAGAGAGAAGGGACACCCAGGTTCTTGATCTCAAATACTGGAAGCCTGCAAGTCAGGGCCCTCCAGTCCGCCACCGCAGCCTCCATTTAATTAACTGCCTGTCCCTGCCCTGGTGTCACTTGCATGGCCGGGAAGGTGTTTCCAAGGAAATCAGAATGGGGGGCAGAGCGGGAAAGGAGGGGGGAAAAAAGGTGAGTTCAGGAGGGCAATGAGACAGGGGTTAACAACGCTGCTTAAGATCAAGGGCTGGAGTGCTGAGATGCTGCCAGACTTGAAACTTTAATTTACTGTCACTGTCAGCCCCCTTTGAGGTTTATGGTGGTATTTATACACACAGCATCAATCACATGAAACAAGGAGGGGGTTTATAGTTTGTTTTAAAGACTGCAAATGCAATGTAATGCAAATAGCTTGCCTCATGGGCATTTACGTTTAATGGGAAAATTACAGATGCAAAAGATTGGTAGAACAAATTTTAAATTGACTTTATTACATCTAGTGCTTTTCAGAGAATACTATTAAAAAAAAAAAGAAAGAAAGATATGGTAATGGAGTTCTACACTGTAGCCTGACAACTTAAATTCCACTTAACTGACTTTCTCTTTTTTTTTTTGTTTTCTTTCTTCCTCTTTTTCTTTCTCCCCCCCCCCATCTTTCTGCATATATTACTCTTACAATAAGTTTGGCTGAAAATTCCTCAGGATCATAAACTGATTAGAAGTTAGACTTTATTTTATTCAATATTACTTTTCTCTAGGCCTATGTATATTCATAAAATTGTATCATGGTTACATATGCATTTTTAGCCTATGCCATAAAATGACTACTTTGTCTATTAATATACGAATGTATTTAATCAAAGATTTAAAGTTTTAGAATAGGTCACTTCTCCTGTCCTCATTTTCTTAAAACATATGTTTTAAGGATAAACGATTTGTTGATTTTGAACATTTTGGCAAAAATCTTGTCCTGAGATCTCCAAAAGTCATCATATGATGGCTATTGAGTTGTTTGCATGAGATGAACTGGTGGTCTCAGCTTGTACTCTGGCCAGTGCCTGGTGCCCCCTCCACAAAGCTGGCATTTAAATGGGTACCACCTGACCAAGGGGAAAACAATGATGAACAGGCAAGAGAGTGAGCTTGGCTGATTCTAATGGCTGCAAAAGGTCCATCTTCGTTGCACAAAAACACACTCTTCTTATCGATTAATGGAGAGCGTTTCCATGGGTGAGCTGGCCAGCACCAATCTCTATTGCATTCTAAAAGGACTTTTCTTACATCGAATTGTTCTTTTTCTTTTCCCTTTTCACAGAGGACTTGGGGTGGCTCACAAAGAAGCATATGCTTGTCAATACAATAATTTGGGGACTATGTTCTATTCTTTAACTTTATAACTTGATTCGTTTCACAAACTCCAATATATATATATATATATATATATATATATATATATATATATATANATATATATATATATATATATTCTAGTTTTCATATAAACCACCTTCAGTAAAAATACTAAGCCACACATGACTTATAGGATTTTTTCTGTCTTTGTAATCATTCGTCTATATTCTAAAGAATGAGCAACTAAAGCTAGAAAGAAATACCCCTTTTCCAAGTAATTCATACTTTCCTAAGAATAACAAGGAAGTCCCCATACTGCCATGTCTGTACTTGACCTCCAAATCCTTCTGCAGTGAGATTAATATGTTAAGGCTGGGCTTCACTGTGCATAAAGCCAAATTCCAAATCATAGTGGTGAGAATAAGAAATGGATCTCCCCTGTTTTAGGCTGACGAAGGCAGCTGTGGTGGCCCTCTCCCATAAAGTTCAGAGGAACTCACAGTCTTTCTTTGGTTTTGCTTTTCCATACATGACTTCCACTGTCCAAGATGGCAGCTCCATTTTGATCTATGATGTTTTCATTTTAACCAGAAGGGTGGGGAAAGGGACAAGGAATGCCACAATGCACCCTAGTCTCTGCTTTAAAAGCATAGATCACTTTCACTTTCGCCTCATTGGCCAGAAGTTTGTCACATGCCCACACTTAGCTTCATGGGAGACTAAAAATGTACTCTTATTTTTCCTAATGGCTATAAATTCTGGGGAAATTTTGGGATTCTGTGCTAAAGTAAAAGTGGAGGGTATCAAGGCAAAAATAGCACTACATACAGTATATTATAGCAATTACAGAGTTGGCAAGATTACTTTTACTCATTTTGACTAAAATTAATCGTTATACTCAAAAGAGTTGGATGATAATCTGTGTCTATTGATAAGATGACCAGAAGGTGCAATTTAGCTGTGTGATGATCAGGTAATCAACCACAGGGACTCCCCTCTATTCATGAGACCAGTACTTTAGTTTTTAGCATTAGTGATATGCTGTGGTCTGATATTTAAAAAAAATTTTGACAGGTGTGGGAATGATTTCAAGATCTGCATCATTAGCTACTTGGTAGTTTACATCTGGGTGCGCTTGCTCAGATATTCAAAGCAAAACAGCATGTATGTATTTTTTCTGATTCAGCAAATAACAGGGTGGTTGGCAGGGGAGGGGGGGCAGGTGACATAGTATATTTGACCTGTTATATCAAAATCAAAATTGTCTGAGGACCTTCCAGTCTTCCAGTCCTTTATGCAGAGTCAACTAGTATTTATGATGATCCCACCATTTGCCAGACATTGGGCTTCAGGTACTTGTTTCATTTAATCCCAGGGGTAGGTAGTGGGAGGAATGTATGAGCCCCCCTCCCCCACCTCTCTATTCACAGATGAGACTCTGAGGGTCAGAGTTGTTAACAATATGCTAGTTACTGTCAAGATCAACATCCCTGGATTGGGAGACTAGGCAGAGTGAGGGCAAACAGGGGGGTGCCTCGAAATGTGCACAGGAACAGAAATCGAAGAGGAAAAAGCATGCCGTTTATGCATATATTAATAGCAGGAATATAACTTCCTTCAGATGATTAAGCAGCCCTTAAAATGTGAAGGCAAGTGACCAATGAAGGCTTAAACTTTTAAAGAAGAGATCAGGATCTAGACATACAGGAAAAAAGACCACGTGAAAACACAGGTAGAGAAGACCACTTATGAGCCAAGGAGAGAGACCCCAGAAGAAACCCATCTCGCAGGCTCCTTGATCTTGGACTTCTAGCTTCCAGAACTCTGAGACGTGTACATTTCTGTTGTTTAAGGGACCCAGCCTATGGTACTGTTAAGGCAACTCAAGCAAACTAAAAAAAAAAAAAAAAAAAAAAGTCTTAGAGATGGTAAGAAACAGTCTCTCTTGGGGGCATTTTTATAGTCACTTAAATTCCCTGCGTGAGTGAAGCGTGCATAAATTTGGGTGTTACATGTCGCTGGACAGACACCAGCACATGCTTCTTATGTACTTAGCCTTAAACCCCAGGCTCCCAACCTTTCCAATTATCCCAGTTTCTTTATCCCTTGATGGCCATTTTTTTTTCTATTTTTTACAAAGAAGCCAAGTTGAGAGGTAGATGCTAGTTCATCAACTAGACAACTCAACTACATAAATGACTTGTTCCTATACATATGCATAGTAGGACTGGATCGAAATTTGTGCCTCAGTGAAAATTCTAATGTCTGCATGCTATCATCCTCCTGATTGGCTCAGAACTAATTGTAATCTGAAAAGTGACACCCAACTATGCGGAGATCTTCTTTCACATACATAGTAGAGTGGGTAAATTTTTACTAATCTATTTTATTTGGTGGCAAACATGCTGTATTTATGTAAATTTTGTATAGGCAAGCAAATGTAATCACAAGTAATAAAGCAACTATTTACTTAATTTTATGATTTTTAATTTCACATATCCTTGACTTGATTAAAAAAAAAACAAAAAAACTGTTAGGCTAGTCGTCCGATGCCAGGGTATTTTGGTTTCTTTTGGTTTTTTTCATGTGTATTCATCACCACATCCTTTAGTGGTACTACGGGTTCTTTGACAGACTGCCATTATGTGCGCTTCTCATAGTTTGGCATCAGAAGTGGTCAGTCTGCCTTGCAGCACTATTTTGAAACTAATTCAAAGAGGCATTATTCTGTGCTTCTTCACCATGGGCCAAAGGCCTGCTCTCATCTGGGAGCTGCCTGGCGAGAGCTGCAGGCCAAATCTGGCTTGAATTTATCCAAAGAGTGGCCGTAGTGTTCCCATCTCAGCGCTGAATGGGCTATTGAATTCCACTCCCCCCAACCTCTTCCATCTTCAAGGTTGACTGTCCCTCATCAAGGAATTTGTAGATGTTTTTATTAACTTGTTAACATCTCTGTAATGAGGATCACGATGAGGTGCTTTCTCTTGTGCATTTAGTAACACAGCACTGAATGGGGGTAAAAACACGAGAGACTGACACATGCAAACAATTTTCATATGCTTTGTGGATGGCCAGTCTAGTGTCGAGACATAAATATGGTCCAGCATATGCATCCACAAGTTGACCCAAATCTTAAGTCCAGTGTGGGGTAGCACAGAGTGCTTTTGACATTGCTCAAGTGTATCAAGACCTGTTTCTTTTGCAGTTACCTTGGGACATTTCAACCCATATGGGCTCCTTAGCAATATGGCCACTGGAATTATACTTGTAATTGAGAACTTCATCTTTAAGTGTTCTCTGATTGCTTTCTACACATACATTCTGTCTTCCTTGGTTGGCAGGGAGATCTTTAAGGTCAGGGAAATATATGTCAGGCTCCTTCTGGACGGTAAAAGCAATTTGGAAAAGAGATGGCAGTTGCTTATAAAGTTACACATGTGCTTACCACGTGACCCTGCAATTCCACTCCTAGATATTTACCCAAGAGAAGTGAAAACATATGGCACACAAAGACTGGTACAGGAATGTTCATGGTGGTTCTAGTCATGATAGCTAAAAACAACATCCATCAACAGGTGGATAGAGAAATAGCATATACCGTACCCATCCATTGAAATACTGCTCAGCAATTAGAAAGAATGAGCTACTGACAAACACAGCAATTGGGATGAATCTCAAAACCTTTATGCTGACTCAAAAATACCAGACACAGGGCCAGCCGAGTGGTGCGTTGGTTAAGAGCTGGCTTAGGATGCCAGAGGGCGGTTCGGATCCCACATATGAGGGCCATTGACACTGCCCTCTACAGCTAAGATGCTGAACAACAGCTCAACCTGGAGCTGGGTTGCCTTGAGTCACTGGCGATGGTGTAGACTGCAGCCCCTGCTGCAGTGGTTTGCCATGGGCTACCGTGTGTAGCCAGCAGCCAGCGTGAGTGGCCTTCAAGCTGCTGTGAGCAGCCGTCCAGAAGCCAGTGACTGATATGCCTCACCCGGGAAGAGCATAATGATGGTGCCAACTTGGGCCAGTGAAGCAACATCCTCCACAACTAGACTGAAGAACAAAAAAGACAGCAACTTGTCTGTTCCCCTTCCCCAATTCCCCAGCACTGTTCCCACCCCCCAATTCCCCAATAAAATCTTTAAAAAAAAATACCAGACACAAAAGAACACATACTATACAATGCCACCTACAAAAAATTCTAGGAAGTTACATGAGGGACTTGTAGGGGATAGTTGAAATATTATATATCTTGACTGTGTACATTGCTCACAACACCTCAAGCAGGACACTCAAAATGAATGCATTTTTATATGTCAATTATACCTATGGAAAGTTGATTTTTAAAATAAAAAAGATGAAATAATCTACTGAGATGGTCTCAGCTTTCTTGACCCTTTCTATGGTATATGTTCAATAATTTATGATAAAATAAGTTTTTCCAATGTCACCTCTCCCAAAAAGAGTCCCTGGAATGCCTCTAGTTTTAGAACAAAAAAAATCCTGAGTCAAATGAAGGAATCTCCAGTGGTAGAATTTGTAAGACTAGAAGAGCAGAAATGTGGTCTTTTCTGGGCGGCTAATGTCCCACCATACAGGGAAGTTCTCGCTATGCCAGACAGAGTGAGACCAGCTCCCATGCATGAATCTAATTAGACTAGACTTCCTGCTGTTGATTCAAAGGACAAGCAAATCATTCCCATTTTGTAGTATGAGCAGAGGAACAATTTCTGTTTTCTGTGCCCAACTTAGCTGCCCTCAGACAATCAGAAAGTCAGTGTATATGACAGAGAAAGATCAACCAGAATTGGATACCAAGAGAAAGGAAGGAGGAGGGGGGAGGGTGGGA
>NW_017731385.1:2133524-2226940 GCF_001890085.2 Hipposideros armiger
GGAGGAAGGAAGGAAGGAAGGAAGGAAGGAAGGAAGGAAGGAAGGAAGGAAAGAAGGAAGGAAGGAAGGAAGGAAGGAAAGGAGGGAGGGAGAAGTCAGAAAGAGATAAGGCTGATAAAACAGGAGAGCCTTTGGTTGAGACGGAATCTGTGACTAGCGTAGGGCTACCGTTTGCCATCATTGTGAATCTGGGAAACTTCTGATGACACCAGTGAGAGCAACACATTCCTCTTTGGAGATGCAAAATTACCAACTATTTTTTTTTAAGTTTAATATCTAATAGTTACTATTAGAGAGCCGGAAGCCCAGAACCTGAAGTCAGATTATTTGGAGCTTTTCTTAACCCTTCCTGACCTGTACTTTTATATCTTCTCAATATTTGATAGGCAAGTATATTTTAATTAAAAAATTCAAAGGTCTTCCGTATTATTCATTAGCCATAGTCAAGGCCTGGTACCCACAAGGCACGCACTCTGTACTTGGTTTTCATGCAGACTAGAGGCTGATGGGAATTTCCGACTCACCTCTCTACAAAGTCCAAAGAGGCCATAAGGAACAAGTTAAAGTGGTGGGGGGCGGGGGGTGGGGCAAACGCTCTTGACAGACAGGTCAGAATTAAGTTTCTTGTAATAGCAATACCACTTCTGACAGCACTGCTAGATCCCTGTGTCCATCACACCTCCGCCCAGGCTGAGGCCTGCAGCATCATAAAGCAAACCTGTGGGTATGTCTTGAGGCAATTAGAAGATCAAACACAGGGGAGAGGCAAGGGGCTCTGGCTGGCTCTGCAATTGAAACACACGCCATAAAGTTCTGGAAATGAAGGTTTCTCGGCTATCAAGCCAATGATTGCCACATGCCAAAACATAAACCAGATTGCATAATGAGTAGGTTTTTCATAATTTCCTCAAATTAGGTTTTTATTAATGCCTGTCAACAGCAAATGATAGGCATGTGTTGTATTAGCAGCTGCCATCGGCTATGCCAGCTCTGATATTAACAGCTAATCTAAAGCTTACAGTAAGCCAAGGACCCATAGGCTCTTTCCGAAAGAAACCTCAAATCGTTTGTAATAAAGAAGAAATAGTTGGGTTCACCTTTCACCATTAATGGTGAATAATTGTTGTTGAAAGTGGTTTTAAGTAAATTAAATTGATTTTCATCCCAAAATGAATGTCCTCACTTTTCTCCATTGTTTGCAGACAACTTGATTTAGTGCAGGGCCTCTGGCATCTTTCTGGGATATTTCAAGGGTTCTGGTCTATTTAAGTTCTACCTTCTTTTAGCTTCTCACACGTAATCATGAAAGACCGGTTGCTTCCAAACAGGGATACTGGTGATGTGGCTGATTTTAGAGAGCCTCATGGTGGGCTCCTAGAGGAAAGAGCTAGAGGGCAGCCATTTTTAAACAAGGTGCTAGACAATCAATGGGCTCAGCTGATTGCTTTCCCTTTCGTGAAAAACACAGTAAAATAGAGACAAAGATACAGCTGACTAAAAGCTAAAACATATTTTTATTAATATTATTCACTTAAAGCCCATAATTATTGGAAATGTTTTCATAAGGAAAAATAGTTCCAAGCAAAGGATTCAACCAAGTAAAACCTAGACACCTGTGAGGGGATGAGGGATTTCAAGAAGCCAGGCCTGGTGATGAGGGAATCCCATTTGTAAGTGAGGGATCAGAAGACCAGATAATGGAAGAAAAACTTACTTGGACTTCAGAGTAAGGAAGAAGGATTTAATGCAATGTACCCCCAAAGGCACATTCCTAAATGTTCCCTACCATAGTGGTAACAGAATTTTTAGCTGATTATTTGAAAGAAAGATGTCTTGGTCAACTCGGGTTATTTTAACAAAATATGATGGATTGGGTGGCTGAAACATCAGACGTTTATTTCTGGAAGCCGTGAAGTCCAAGGTCAAGGTACCAGCCTAGTAGGTTCCTGGTGAGGGCTCTCTTCCTGGCTTGCAGATGGCCACCTTTTCACCGTGTCCTCACATGGCAGAGAGAAGAGAGCTCTGGTGTCTTCTTATAAGGGCACTGGTCCCATCATGGGGCTCCACCCTCAGGACCTCATCTCAATCTAATTACCCCACAAAGGCCTCAACTCCTAACTCCATCACAGTGATAAGGAGGTAAATAATTCTAGAAAGACAACAGAAGGGCACGCAGGAGAACAAATAAATATTCAAAGTCAGCAAAGACTGTAGACAAATTAAATAAACCAAGAAGTGAGAGACCCTGCAGAAGTTATATTTTGGGAAGCCATGAAAATGGCCACTATAGCAGAGAGGCAAGGGCACATTCCAATGGGGAAAGTCTGTAACTATAGTAACCTTGAATGCTACCAGCTATACCTTTTTGCTCTCTGGTGCTGATAGAACACGTGTATGGGACTTGAAGGGTGGATTGATCCCCCAAGTAGTGCAGAATTCCACATGCTGACAAAACTCACTTCATCGAAGCAGAATTCTCAAAAGCCTTTCTTAACTTAGTGTCAGATTCCACCTCTTTCTCCGCCAATCTGTGTATGTCCCATTATCATTTAGGGAATAATTTCTGGAAGGTCCTTATTTCCCTCAGTCCCCCATTGCCTTCCCCATTGCTGGTCATGGTCACAACTTTATTAGCAACTCTTCAGGCAGATAAAAATAGAAATCAGAACCCAATCAGTCAGATCCTTCCAAACTTTCTTTTGGCAGGAAAGTATTTGAAATGATTGGCTAACAAAGCTATTTATTCACTGTTTTCCCATTTACCAGTAATACAGAAAACCATGAATTGGCTCTAATAGACATGACAACATCATTTAAAATATATAAAAAAACATATTGGCATGTATTAAATCAATTCAATGCCAAATTTAATTTTTCCACATTGAATGAAGCTGGCATACTTCCAACTGCCAGTTATTCATGTAAGCACATCTTTACCTCACTGGAAAGCAAAAAAAAAAAAAAAAAGCAAAACTCACTAAAGGCAGGATTGGGTCATCTTAATGGATCCAGTATATTGATCATTTAAGTGCTCAGTGATTTGTTGCTAAATTGAAAGGGAAACACTAACATTCCTCACTTTACCAAATTGCCACCACTCTGTGTCTTCCCACAAATTTTCAAATATTTTACATTGCTAACATTTTTAAAGATGGATGACTCAAGGTTAGATTTCAAGCCCTGTAAGCAAATGCAAAAAATGTATCCTCCCTAAAAAATTAATTCCGTCCTCTTAAAAACCAAAAACAAAGTTTGCAGAAAACCTTGCAAGTTTTGCTATGTTAGGCAAGTATTTATAACAATGATTAGCTATATGCCTATGACCACAGCTCTTTTAATTGATTAAAAGTAATCTAATTTGCTAACAAGTAAGTGAACTTGAAAGAGAGGAGAGGAGAGATAGGTAATAAGTTTTTAAGTGCCTGGAAGAAAATAGAGTTTCTTGTTAAGTGAACAAAGCATGTATGGCATTTGGATGTAATAACAAATTAGAATTGAAATGCAGGTAGTTTAGAATGTTTGAGGAAATAAGTGCATTTACAGAGCACATGCCCTCTTTTCTCTCTATAATAGAACCTTAAAAATCAAAAAGCCTTTAAAAGTGCTGAAATAAACATCCTAGCTTTCGGGAGTGGTAGGGAAATTCGCTTTCAGGGATCTTCGAACCTTTCGAAATTCCCTTGCCTTTTTTCAAAGGAACATTAAAAGTGAGCTCTTGATCTTAGCTTCATCACTCTTCTATGGCAGGTCACCTCAGCCTCTTAACCAGGACAGCCATGGCCCCAAGAATTTTAATTAGAAAACTAAAATAGTGGATTTTGATCTGTTTTGAAGTGGACTCCAGGTAACATTTAACTAATAATAAAGGTGCCAAGGTTTTGAATGATCACACACACACACACACACACACACACACACACAAATAGACCCGTTTCATCGTATAGCAGTGTCACTCTGTCCCTTTTGCACAGGGTCACGTGTTCTCTCGTGGGACGCATATGTGTGGCTTCACAATCAGCTACCAGAAACGACCTTCTAAGAACCCATGGAAAAATGTAACTCTCTTGTATGCTACTGCCAAAAAGAAGTTTCATCAGAGAGAATGCAACCCACAAGTTTTCCTTTGGGGAGCCTTGTACTGTAACTTGACTCCACTGAGCCCCAGCGTAGAGCAGAATATCCTTAGATGAAGTGCAGCTGGGCCTTCAAACAATAGTCACTATTATCTACAAACAATCATTTATTAAGTAGATTTTATACACACAGCCTTTAGTCTGGAATAATATATGGTTTATTTTGACAAAGGACAATATGGATGGATATCTCTCATCACAACAAACCTTGGAACAGGATTATGAAAAAGGCTAGCTTTTCCTTGTGCATGAATCCATGCTAGAAAGGGTGCATACTTTATCTCTACTGTTCATTTCAACCTTGAAAAGGGGTGGGCTTGCCCTAATTGATAACAGGAAATTGAGGTTGTGATCAATTAACTGGACTAGTGTCAGACTGCAAACAGCCAAATTGGGTCTGGGGCTCCATCTGTGAGAAAAGCTGATGGTATTTCCACCACCTCACACTACCTTCCAAAGGTGTCCTAGGATGCACTTACCTGACACAAATCCATCTCAGAGAATTCTAGGATTTTAGAAGTGACCGAGGTCGTAGGGATCATCTCATCATTCCTTGCAGTGAATTAAATTTTCCACAAACTCTTGTGCCCTGGACCAAATTCATGATCACCCCCCATAGATTCATAGTCATCCTTCTTCTCCAGTGTTCCCCATCTACAAAAGGCATCACCATCTATTGGGTCATTTCAGCTCATTTTTAAGGACCTCTTCTCCTTCAGTCTTAAATCCAACTTATCAAGTGCTGTCAATGGGGGTCTCTTAAATCTCTTTAACATCTCTTCATTCTGCCCATTCTCCATGCCATTGCTCTTGACTCGGTTACTGCAACAGCTGTCACTCTGCTTCATCTGTTTCCACTCTTGGTCTTCTCCTTCACAAAGTTCTCCACAAAGCTCTTTGCAACTTGACGGCCTCAGTGTTATTATTTGATTAATGTCTTTCTTTCCCCCATTGACTTGGAGCCCAGTAAAGGACATATGCCACCTCTCTTTGCTCACATTTGAGTCCTCAGAACCCACCAGGTTCACGCTCTATGGTGGATGTTCAATAAATAATCATTGAATAAATCTTCCCTCTCCATTTTCTAGATGGAGGGGGGTAAGTAAATGTCTCAAGGCACGGGGCTGGTTAGCGGCAGAATTGAGATGTAAGCCCAGACCTCCTGGCTCCAAGTTCAGCATTGCCTCCCTATTGTGCCCGGCCCCTCCCACCAACACACACACTTCTGCTCTGTCCTATTCTTCTTCCTGTGCCTCATCACCTGCTGACACATGCGTACTCTCGATATATTTAGAAGCCACAGCGCAGCCAATTCTTTGCCCAGTGAAGATGGCAAAGCCTGAAGGACTCTGAGCTCAAAGTCACAAGTCCGATAAACAGCTCCAGCTTCAAACCTGCGTTCTCCATAACCCTCTCCATCCAGGCCTTCCCGCATCTTGGCAGGAGGAGGGTTTTCCCCACCTGTCACCATCCCATCAATTATTGGCTTCAGCAGGGAGAGGGAGATGATAAGTGTGTCCTTCTAACACACAATGGAAATTGAAATTAATCTAATTAATTTGAAGGAGCACTTCAGTGCCACAGTGGTAAGCACTAGATGCAGAGATGAAAAACGGAAATACAAATGAAAATTGATGGTTATTTTCTATCCACTTGTAGGTTGGAGATCATTTTTGGAGATTTGTTTTATCATTAGAATTCCATACACTGATGACACCCAACTGCGCAACTCTTTAAATACTTCCAGACACACACACACACACACACACACACACACACACACACACGCCCCTTCATAACAGGTAGATAAAAGGTTATAAAAGTTGCAAACAAGTCAGTTCTAGCTGCTGGAGTCCCTTGGTTTTGGTGACTGTGCAAGGTGTGATTTTTGTTTTTTGTTTTGTTTTTCAGTGTAAAATACTTAACCAGAATGACCAAGATCAATTTGCTTGGTAGCATGCAATGACTACTTGGGGTTACACAAACACTGGTTGTGTCAGAAGGCGAACCCTGCCAATAAATTATCCAGCCCCCCCCCAATCACCTAGATCTGCCTTATGGATCTCCCCTTAATGTGATAAAAAGATCACAAGCATTTGACCCCTGCTTCTAACGAATAGGGTACTTTCAAATGTTTTGGAAGGAAGCTACTAGAACATTCGTAAGAACGAGTGACTTCATTTCAAACAACTGAAGTGGAACCCAAGAAAGAATACATCAGCAGCTGTTCAATATTAGTTTGTATAATAAAATATTCATATCATCATATATTTCCCACCATAGAGGATGGATCTTAATGTCATTTTAATATTTTTCCGACTAAAATAAAATTTTAATTAAGGCTAAAGATATATCGCCTAAGGAAAGCTAAACTGTTTAAAATTATTAACTGCTTGAATACTTGTTGCTACCCTACAAGCTGCCATAAAAGAAAAGAAATTAAGTACTCGAGGGATTAAGGCAATTTTGAAAGCCTCACCCCCTCCTCGCTTCCCTTTTAGATCCGCCTAACCGAGCCATAACTATTTTTCTCCACTCAGCCAGACTCCAGCTTTGTGGCTTTTTTAATAACCTGGCTTTTCAAGGCCCCGCTCCTGAGAGCCTTTTCATTTCTGCCGCACTACCTACAAGCAAATTTCTTCCAGTCGCTCACCAGCCCAAGGCCTCCCTTTCTTCGCTGCTGAAGCATTTCATTGCCGGTTCATCGCCGGGGTGGTGTTCTGTTACAGGGGAACCCGTGGCTCGGCGCTGCCCCGCACACCATTAGCTTGTCAGTCAGGGCCGGGGGGGAGGTGGTGCAAAGCCCACAGCACCGGGGGCCGGGGGCTGGGAAGCGCAGGAATGCCAGCGGCCCCGCGGTTTGCCTACCACCTGTCGCTGTACGCCATGTGTGAAGTGAATTAACTTTTGGGGGGCCACATGCCTTAGAGGTCAACTGCAATGGAAGCCTTCAGCTTGTGGCATCTTTGAACTCATTACCAAACACCCACCTCCCTGATTTGTTCTTGGTCCTGGGACCAAAAGGGAGTGTCTACTGTGAGGAGCTGAGTTTGACGAGCAGGTTGGCCAGTGGGGGATGGGGAGCAGTCAGGAAGGGCGCGCGGAGGGAGGAAGATGGGTTTCTTATTTTATTTTTCAAAGTAAATGGTCTGCCTGCTTCTTGATTACACATTAATAGAAAACAGTTCCCACCGTTAATGGGAGCACTCTGTGGGTTTCCGTGTGTGTGTGTGTGTGTGTGTGTGTGTGTGTTTCTCAAACTCCTAACAGGACTCTTTGATAACTGGGGAGTCTTAAGTTTGTATTTTCTTTGTTCAAAAGTTGGAAACACAAAATAATGAAAGGGTGAAGGAAGAAATAGCTAAGTATGATGCCTGCTTTTTTGGCCCACACACCAGAAAGGAGTTGTGAGCATTAGAGCTAATAGGGGATTAGATAATTATTATCTATTAGATGATTACAAAGTGATGTGACTTTAATATATGTGTTTTAAAAAAAAAGGCCTTCAAATTCCACTGTGGAAAGCTGTGAAATCGACCCCTTAAAGCGTCAGCGATGCCTTCCAGTCAACCTCAGGAAATCTTTTTACAGATATTTATTATCCAAAGCCACGTCGCCCCAGACCACAAAAGGAAATTCTGTGCTTAGTACATAAAGGCACTAGGGTCTGAGAAAGGTTTGCTTTCAGCACTTGAAGTTTTCTCACAAAACCTCCATAAACTCACCACAAACCACAATGTAAACCGGCACACTTCAGATATGACTTGTTAACCTAATTCCACCAAATTAATTCACCCGTTTTAAAAGGGATTTCTGACTAATGATGCAAACAAAAGCTCCAAAGCCATGAGAACACCCATTTGAACTCAAAGGTTGGCAGGGAAAATATTAATCTTTTGAAAAAGACACATACAAGGAAAACGCTGAGCCAAATGTGATTTTTTTTAAAGTTTAACCGAATTTGGTCTGAGAAAGAAATATATCCATTTCAAAATAGAGAATGTATGTAGCACCCCAAGTCCATTTCCCTAAAGAGAAAAAAGGATGTCTGTTCTATTTTAAATTGCATGGTTGCTGGTCTTTCTGCTGTTCTTTATGGATGGTTGCTAGACAGATATTACAGAAGTTGGGTTCTTATTGAAGTTTATTTCACTTTGTTCCCTCTCCCCTTGGTCTTGTCGGTATGTTTTGTCCCATGGACATTCGCTGCCCACCAACAGCATCCCCACCCATGTAGCTGGCAATGTGGTGTGTAGGCACACAGACAGAACCCAGAGAAAATCAAGGGCCTGGCCTCTGGCCTCCAACCTTCGAAATTCCTCAATACACCAAGTCATGTATACTATGGGAAGAGAAACTCATTCCTAGGAGGCAGTACACACAGCAACTCCACTAGAAATAACCTCGGGGTGCCTTTTTCAAAAACACATTACCCTCCGTCTTCTCCCCAAGCAGTGCTTTCTAACACTGCCCATGTTTCAGAAAAAGATTCGATGATGTAGATTCAAACACAGCTTTGCACTTGCAAGTCTACTGCTTTTTCTGCGATCCCACTGCTAACTTTAGCAAACAAATTCAGGAACTGCCACTAGGAAGAAGTTAAAATGTGTAACATTTAAAAAATTAAGAGATACACAAAGATGAGTGATTTGTTGTTCCATTGTGCTTCCTGCTCTGAGAATTTTTCCTGACAGTTCCCAGATCCACCCACGTTACTCTGGTTCCAAAGTGGACAAGTGATACAGTGTTTTGTAGACAGACATGCATAGACTGTAGAGCTGAAAACCATGTTTGGAAGAAATCGGGAATAATATTTGAAATTTCATCATTGCATCAACATTCTGTTGAAATTTCTGTTTTCAATTCAAAGTACCTCGCTGTGGAAATTGCGGTCTGCGTGGTCCTTCTTAGTCACTCCTGCTCAGCGTGAGTATAAATTTGTTTTATTTCACATGTATGTGTGAATAGCCATTCTTGACGTCTCCTGACAGAGGCCTATGTCAACTCGTACAGAGTGAGAATCCTCTGATGTCACAGCATAAAGGATTAGACTTCACTGCGACATTTCAAGCAATGTTTTAACTACTACCGGCTGCCTGCCACCTGCTTAGTACGCACCTTTCTTTAGCCAAAGATGGATTCCGTCACTGCCTCTGCTCCCCTCCCTGTAGCAGCCCACACACAAAATCTGCACATGGGCAGACTTCTCTTGTGAACGTCCAGATGGGCCTTGTAAGATCAAATAAACTCACAATAAGCTCTGAAAGAAAAGTCATAATGATGCTGCGATCAACTAAACTCCTGACATTGCTTGAAACAAGCAAGGCAAGGACTCACCAGATGATTGAACTGGGGACTTTCCTACCCAAACCCTGACAAGCATGGTTAAATCATCTGTTGTGCTGAGTTCCAAGAATATTAAATTTGAAACTTGTATTATTGTTACCTATCTTTCACATTAACATTGTATACTTTGGGATAACCTCAACCTTTTCTCTGAACTTGGACCCAATTGGCCATTTTTATGATTCAGTAGTTGCATCTGAAACATGTCTACATTCTCTGATACTCGCTCATCTACATGACGATACCACCGCACAGGAAGTTCAAGAAATGAGGTCAATCTTATGGGGGCTCCCTTATAGGTTATTAGTTGCGTTTTCTCTTACTGCTTTTAAGATTCTCTCTTTGTCTTTAACCCTTGCCATTTTAATTATAATGTATCTAGGTGTGGACCTAGGTATGGATTGATCTTGATTGGGACTCTCAGCACTTCCTGGACTTGTATGTCCATTTCCTTCACCAGGTTAGGAAAGTTTTCAGTCATTACTTCTTCAAATCAGTTCTCAATCCCTTGCTTTGTCTCTTCTGCTTCTGGTGCCGCTATGATGCAAATGTTGTTACACTTGATGTTGTCCCAGAGGCCCCTTAAACTATCCTCATTTTTTTGTTGTTATTCCATTGGGTATTTTCTGCTACCTTGTCTACCAAATCACTGATTCACTCCTCTGCTTCATCTAGTCTGCTGGTGATTCCATCTAGTGCATTCTTCATTTCAGTTAGTGTATTTTTCACTTCTGACTGATTTTTTTTTATGGTTTCTATGTCCTTTTTTATGCTTGTTCTCTCTTTGTTGAAGTTCTCACTAAGTTCCTTGAGCATCCTTATAACCATTGTTTAGAGCTCTGTATCTGGTAGGTTGCTTGTCTTCATTTCGTTCAGTTCTGTTTCTGGAGTTTTCTCCTGTTCTTTCTTTGGGATGTGTACCTTAGTTTCCTCATTTTGGCTGCCTCTCTTGTGTTTGTTTCTATGTATTATGTAGGTCTGCTCTGTCTCCCAGTCTTGACCAGGTGGCCTTATGTAGTAGGTGCCCTGTGGGGCCCAGTGGTCCAGTTTCCCTGGCCACCTGCTCTAGTGCTCCAGGAGTGTTTCTTGTGTGGGTTTTATGTGCCCTCCTGTTATAGTTGAGCCTTGAGTGCTATTGGCATGTCAGTGGGGATTGTCCTTCAGGCCAGTGGGCTGTGGGGCTTGGCCACATCCACAGCTTACAGGCTGCTGTGTGGGGTCCTTACCCATCCCCCACCCCCCACTGAGTGGGATTTTCCCCAGGGGACTCTGGTGCCTGTTGAGACTACCCTTTGTGTGTGCCACTTGTGGGGCTAATTGGGCAGTGCTCTACTGTGGTCTGAAGCCAACCTCCAAGTATGTTGATTCTGGGACCTCTTGGGAGGGCCTCGCGTGCAGGCTCAGGTCATCCACTGCCAGTGACTGACTACAGACTATCTGTACCTAGAGCTACAAAGCTATCCACAGTTGTTTGCTGCCTGTGCTAACATTGGAGGCACATGAGAGAGGCCATGCTGCAAACTGAGGACGATTGTCACCAGTGCCAGGCCTGGGGTAGCTCCACAAAAAGCCAAGACATCCCTAGGCCAGCTGCCACCTGCTAGCTCTCTTAATGTTCAGCCCCTGAAAAAGCCTCATGCAGTATACCAGTTGGGTGAGGCAGGCTCAGAATCACTAGCGTGGGAAGAATTGTAGTCACCAGGTTGATGTAGACTCTGGTTTGGTGCCAGTGCTGAGCCTGGAGATACTCAGCAAAAGTCTCAGAGCACACTGAGGCCAGTGGCCACCTGCCTCGAGTCCTCAAACTCCTATAGTTTCCAAGAAACAGTGCAATGCATGTGGCGCTGGCTGCTCCAAGAAAGTACCTCCAGTGTTGGGGGCATTGGGTGGGGTGGGGTCTCAGCGGAGCTCACTAGGCCAATCAGATTCCAATTTAGCTGTAAGCGTAGGGGGCGGGCTCAACACAGGAAAGGTGGCGCCTGGCTGCTGGCTGCTGGCTGCCCAGGAAGAGGTCTCCTCACAGGGAAAATGGTGGCTGTCCTCCAGTCCTTGCTTCAAAGACACCTCAGTCTACTCCCGGTATGTCTCTGACATCCTCCCAAGTTACTGTCCCTCTGCTGGAGCCCAAGGCGAGTGCCTGTAAGTGACAGAGTTTGTGCATCGTCATTTAAGAGGATGTCTGGGTTTCCCGCCACCTTCCATCCTACCTGGATGGTCAGAATACCCACTGTTTTTCACAGCCAGATGGGCTGTGGAGGCTGGTGTGGGGCTGAGGTTTCTTGCTGTTCTGTGGGGAACCTCTGTGGCTAAGATAGCCTTCCCCGTTCTCAATGACCACAGGGAGGTTTGGGGCCCATTTTGCATCTCTGCCCCTCCTTGATGTGGCTTCTTCTTTATATCCTTACTTATAAAACTTCTGTTCAGGCAAAGTTCAGATCATTCTCCAGGTTGGTTGTTCTATAATTTAGTTGTAATTTTAATGTTTTCACAGAAGGAAATAGGCACAGTATTTGCTCCGTCTTGGATCTATGTTATTTTTCAATTTTTAAAATAATTTTTTATGTTTCAATTATAGTTGACATACACTATTATATTAGTCTCAGGTGTAAAACACAGTCATTAGACATTTACATAACTTACAATGTGATCACCCAAATAAATCCAGTGCCCATCTGACACCATACTTAGTTACTACAATACTATTGACTATATTCCCCATGCTATATTCTACATCCTCACAGCTGTCTTATAACTACCAATTTGTACCTCTTAATCCCTTCCCCCTTCACCCGTCCCCCCAAGCTCACCCTCCAAACCAGCAACCATCAAAACGCTCTCTGTACCTATGAACTTGTTTCTCTTTTATATGTTCATTTATCCTGTTCTCTAGATTCCACATATAAGTGAAATCATATGATGTTTGTCTTTCTCTGCCTGACTTACTCTACTCAGCACAGTACCCTCTAGGTCCATTCATGTTGTTGCAGATGGTAAATTTTTTTATGGCTCAGTAATATTCTAGTGTGTGTGTGTGTGTGTGTGTGTGTGTGTGTGTGTGTATGTATGTATGTATGTATCACCTCTTCTTTATTCATCCATTGATGGAAACACGTTTCTTCCATATCTTGGCTATTATAAATAATGATGCAATGAACGTATGGATGAACATTTCACTTCAAAGTAGTGTTTTGGGTTCCTTCAGATAATTACCCAGAAGTGGGATTACTGGGTCCTTCTTTGTCTCTTGTTATAGGCTTTGTTTTAAAGTCTATTTTGTTTAGTATAAATAAGCATTTCTATCCCAGCTTGTTGTGTTTGTTTGTTTCTATTTTCATGAAATAACTTTATTTTAATTTTATATTATAATTGGCTTTATATTAAGATTTGCAAATGTGAATGTCTCATCCTAGGCAACATTTGTCTTTTCATTAACAAATGTTTAGAACATTTGCTTTATATTGTAGCCTGTCAGGAACTACATATAAATATACACAAAATCATAATTCTACATGCTCTGTTCAGTCAGGTAGAAGCTCTTAATTCTGTCCACTTGTTTGTTGGGCAGTCCGTTTGGTGTCCTGAGTCAGGATTCCGCCTTTCTCCCAGTGATGCAAATGACTTAATGGGTAGCAATACCACCATACTCTAGACCCAGACTTGGCTTTGATGACCTGCCAATCCTAACCTCTTTTCTTTCTTCCTCATGATAGTTTCCTACAACTGGTTATGAGGATCCACGTGCTTGCATTCCCACCTGGTGAAGGCATCATAGGATAGGGTCCTTTCCTCATTCTAAGGAGTAGATTTGCTCAAGAGAGACATGGGAAAGTTCTCAATTAATGTTGAGGCTGGGCTTCCTTGCCCCTGTTTCTGTGTGGCACAGGAAATAGGCTCTCAACATTTTGGTAAGAAGCCTTACACCCAGATTGCAGCACCTCTCTCTGCAGAGCGCTCTTTGTGGGTAGGGGGTGAAAGGTCATCCCTCACACTGGATAGTGCTACTCAACCAGTGACCAGACCCCAGTGTTGCTACAAAAGAGATCTTTGAAATCCCCTCAAAAGACTTTTGCAACCAATTTCCAAAAAGCACAATTAAGCCAATGCGAGCACTATTCAAGACCATTCGGTGGGAGAGGTAGCATATTTTAAGTTCTAGTATAATTATTAACAGCAAAAAAATACAGATTTTAAAAAACTCTGAGTAACCTGTGCACTATCTGTCCTACTTCGTATTATGTACATCTGGTATCAAACTATATTACACCTCCATTTATTTCATCAAGGTCCAAGTATAAAACGAGGTAAACACTGTACTATTGAAATGCTAGGACTCAAGAAATCTGAGCAGATGCTTATAGAGGTAACACTTGACAGCAAAGCTATGGATGGCCTTGGACTTCCAACTACACATCTTTCTTTGCTCTGTTTAACTTGGGGAATTAAAGCTGCTTCGATGAAAAGGAGATTGGGTTCCCCCGCTNCCCACCCTCCACCCCCGGGCATCATTCAACCAAGGACAGTGACTTGCTAGGATTTCCCCCTTTCTTGAAGGGCAATTGTCAAATGTGAAACTCCAGCATAAGAAGATGCTGAGTCAGGGTGTCTCTGTGTCAGAGATTGTAGAGCCTATAGCAGATCTAAAATGCCCTCCTTTGGCCTTAATATAATCAGAAGGAATTTAGGTCAACACTTGTGTAGTGATGAGTAAGTATATCCATAGCTAATACTTTTTCCCTGAGTTTCTTTAGGGCACAGCATGAGGTTTTTGACAGATCCCTGTTCTTTTTTCTACAGAGAAAAATATACCTAGTTGAGTGGGAAATCTTTTTGACCAAGAGAATTTCAACATCAGAAATAAATGTTTCACTTTTGGGGACATACATTCACGCTAGCATCTTTGTTATGTCATCGGACACAAAAACAGTCACTGTCTCCAAAAACATGTCCTTGTGACTTTTAGGAAATTCTAAATAGTAATCAAGCAGCATACTTGAGGTGTGGAAGTTAGTTAGTTTAGGCTACTATGCGCTAAAATTGGGCCCAAATATCATGCACTTGGTTCACAGACATTGACCAAGAACTTCCTTTGAGGTCTTGGTGGCCTCACAGCAAAGCAGAGCAATGAGGCATCAGCCTAGAGGTAGCTTAGGGTACAATCCTGAAGGACAAAGTACAGAATTCTCCAACAGAGCCTGACCAATGAAAGGAGAGGGGAAAGGTAAAGGGATTTCAGCTTGTCACACGTTTTCACATTCAACAGCCAAAAAAAGATCAGATTATACTTACATGTCAAAAAATAACACTGTAATGGGAAATTTCCAGGTTAGAGACCGTGAATCTGATGTCACCTGGGTCCAGAAAGGCAAATGAATGTGGCTGGGGTAGGGACAGAAATGCTTCCTTGTAAACTCCGCTCTTGAACAAAGTACACTAAAGTATCACTTCAGACAGTAGAGAGGCAGTGTCTTTGCAATTCCATGTTTTTATGATTCAGTATTTGTATTTATTGTGAAATGATCACAGAAGGTCAACATCTATCACCACACACAATTTTTTTTCTCGTGATGAGAATTTTTAAGATCTACTTTCTTAGCAACTTTCAAATATATAATACAGAATTATTAACTATAGTCACCATGCTGTACATTACATCCTCAGGGCTTATTCTTTTTTTTTTTTAATGAGGTGGTTACCTGGGGACCTACTTTTATTCCTCCTAAAGGAACAGCAAAAAAGCAAACTCCTTTATCACTCTCTAATCATTCATTGTTTGCCCTGAAAACCTTGGGGAATAGCTGATTCACTCCATTCCTCACTAAATTCTTCAGGAAAATAGTCATTGTGAGCGAAAGAGTACAACAGTTCCATCAGTGTCCATAGAGCATGAGTAAATCTTTCATAAACTGCATAAAAATGTAAGCATTACAATAATTGTGCTCACTCACCCAACAAAGGTTCTAGGCCCAAGGAACAAAACAGACACAACCCTTGCCCTGTCCGGGTTCAGATTCTAGTAAGGAAAGGCAGACAGGATCAATGAAGCAAATAATTATATCAGGCGGTGCTACAAAATGATGAGTAGCAGAAAAATAAATCAGAATCTGGGGTGGGGGGATGCACTGCTGGTATTTAACCTAGGGTGGAAATGGAAGGCTTTCCAAAAAGTTAACTCTTGGGCACAGACCTGAATGAAATGTGTCAGGGCCATGAAAACATCCGGGGAAGAGTATTTTGGACAAAGGCAACAAATAGAGGCAGAGGCTCCACCATCCACCCAACCCCTCATCCAGGCAAGAGTGTGCAAAGCATGTTTGTGTAACAGGAGCGCAGTATGCTGCCTGAGGAAGGTGGGAGGGCTGGGCAGGGGTGGGGGGCGAAGGGCAGGAAGATGAAATTGGAACTGAAGCACAGATAAGCAGCAAAAAGATTGTGAAGCTATTAGAAAAGATGTGTTTGCTAAAGATGTGCTGTTCTAGTGAGATGAGAAGCCATTGGAGGATTTCTAGTAGAAGAGTATCATAACACCAGAGCAAATCTTAGGAGAGGATGGCAGGGGACCAAGTGTGAGATGGTGGTGGTGGTGTTGACTTGGACCAGCATTACAAGGAAACGCTTCCAGAAAACCCTAACATTTCCTTCTTCTCCACTAAATGGCCCTTGAAAGAACAGAAAGAGTTGTGTGGGGCTAATCAGAAACTGTGGTAGGTATTTCGGAATTCAGTGCCATCTGTGCAGCATCGCAGCCAAATGGGTTCCCCACCGCCCCACCCCTGAATGACCCCACACATGACTGGGAAAGTGGGCAAACAGCTTGGCTCCACATTCCTGGTGTAGGAGGATTAATATTACATGAGTCAATGAATCTTCACTTCTCGAATTTGCCACAAATGAAAGAACTTCCTCTGCCCCCTCAAAACATCTGGATGTTGCCTGCCGGGCCTCAGATCCAAGTGGAAACATCTGGGTGTCAGTTCGAAGTAGAACTGGGTGGTATCTACACATGATTTTTGAAAAGTTGCTTGAGTAAAAGCATTTTTTTTAAAAAAGTGTGTAGCTTGGTATTATGTACATCTACAATATATTTAGATGGGCTTGTTTATTTTTTCCTGACTCCTTCATCCGTGAGCATCATGAGGGGGGAATGTAGCTATGTAACCAAGTAGGCCTTTCCCAGCCGATCTGACTATTAACTACTGAACATGGAGCCTTTTTTGTTGTTGTTCTTTCCGCTTGGGATAATTCGGTTCCCTTTTGCAATTCTGGAAATCTGGAATTTGTGGGTAATGTTTTGGCCAATCCGAGCACCCACTCCGCATGCTTTTGCTATGACTGGTTTTCACTGGGGAGGGTCCAGAGAAAAATGGAAGCAGTGTATATGAGAGGGAGAGATGTGGGCATTAGTCATTGTATCCCATGCATACTCGGTTGTCATCGCTGTCAAACATAATAAAAGTGCAGCTAAAACACTTAACCGCATATTGATCTGCTCCCACATCTCCTGTGGAGAACTTAGAGTAACAGAGCCCCCTCCTCACCCTCCTACCCCGGCTTTAATGCAGAAGGGAGTTAGCTTCCTGTAACTGTTTATTTTGGATACAGTCGAGGAAGCATCTGACCTCAATCTTTCCCATTGTTCAGCTGTTGCCATATAATCCGTTGTGTGAACTGGAATATCTTGGGTTATTATTAGTAGGATTATTAGTATTATTATTGTTATTGTTAACATATGACTTTGGGTAATAAGTACTTTTTTTTTCTTTTTCAAGTCATATACTTTCAGCCTGATTACTAGTTATCGGAATGAGAACCCCCATCTTTTGATTACTCACTACATTATAAAGAACTACACTAAGCATTTTACATATTTGCTTGTGAAAATCCTTGTCACAGACCTCTGAGGAGCAAAGTATCACGTGCATTTGACAGATAAGAAAGCTGAGGCATGGATGGGAAGAAAGAGGGACAGTGACTGGCCCACAGCCACTCAGAGTGACAGGCAGGCCTGGGGGGTGAATGCATGTCTGTCTGACTCTGGGGCCCAGGTTCTCAACCAATTTACTAGGTGGCAAGTTCACGTCTAGAATTGGGAAGACATCTTCCTGCCGAATAAATGTTTATGTTGGAAAGCAAAGCTGGGGGATCGGCACTGTGACCTCCCAACCCCAGTGTAGAGATCAGGGCTCAATCCCAGCTGCCCTTGCGTCTCCCGTGGTGCCACGCCCATCTGGGGATTCGTTTCAGACGCCTGAGGGAGCTTCCATTTTGTTGGTACCCGTTGGTGCATTGGTCTCCAACTCTGGGTAACAACGTTGAGTTCTCACTGCGGGCCTGGCATCCAGTACCTGCAGCAGCACTGGTTGCAGAAAAGTTCTGAGAATCCTCTGCTCATGGCAGAGACAACTATCTGCGCATGCTACAGCTTTGTGGCCTGATGTGGAATATAGTTTTTATATAATTTTTATACAGACGTTAACAAGCATGGCAACAAAATTTGCAACTACTTCAACTTTCCAATTTTATTCTAACCCCTCCCAAGTCACTCATGCAAGACATATTTACACTCCTGATGTAACAGCAAAAAGACATTACTTTTGATCCAATAACTCCACTTCTAAGGAATATATCAGAGGGGGGATAAATATAGGCAGCCAAAATATACATGCAAGATTATTTATAATAGCAACAATTAGAAATAACCTACAGATCCAGGAATAGGGGAATCATTAATCTGTATTATGTGATACTCTAATAAACAATTATGATGAATATTATGTAATTATTAAAAATGAAAAGTTTAAAGACTAGTTGATAGTGGGAAAATGTTTATGAAGTGAAATAGTGTCATTCAAAACTGCATCATGGTGATCCTGGTTGTGTGTGCCTTTTCTTAACAAAATTCATGTGTGGGTTAAAAAGACTAGAAGAAATAATGTCAAAATATTTGCAGTAGTAGAATTTTCAATGACTTTTTTCTTCTCCATATTTTCCTAATTTCCTTTGTTATTATGTAATATTCTGTTTAAATAAATGGAGAATCAGTAGATATGACTTATAAGCACTGAAACAAAACCAAACACTGACCAGGCAACACCCTTTCATTTCATAACCTGATTTGAGGTCCATAAAAATGGTTTGATCTTCTGACCCCATGTATGTATGTTTACTGTGTGGGGGGCGGCGGGGAGAGCTATGCTTGCAGCAGTAGGAAAAAAAGAGGGGATGGGATCACCATAGAAAATAGTCTAAAAAAAAATTATTGTGAAGAAATGTGCTTCATGTTCTGAGAGCAGCTTCCAGAACTTACCATATAATCTATTTTCCCTAAGGATAGGCTACTTTAGGATCAGCAAGAAATTATCTCTTGTATTCCTGACAACCCCAGTTCCCAGCCATTATTCCCTCCAGCAACTTCTGCTCCAGTCTCTTTGCAGAAACCCCCTTGTTCTATAAAGATGTTCATTTCTTTATGGGCCTGTCTTGTAGGCTGTGTGTCCCCCATGACAGCCCCTGTGTCTTATATTTCCAAATGAAAAGTCTGGGAATTTGGTCTTATGGTGGAAGAGGATATTTAAATTTTTTACTGTCCTAGAAAATTTGATGCCTCTGAGTATTCTCTGGATTTAGTTTCAGTAAGTTTATTTTGAATAAGTTGATGATGGTGATGATGATGATGATGATGATGACGATGATGATGGTGATGGTGGTGGTGATGATGACAAATGGTCCAGTTTTGTTATCTGTAAAATGAGAAAATAATATTTATTTCACGGGATTTGGGGAGAGAAGGTAATGAGATGGTGGCATACAAAGTCCATAACAACGTTTGGCAGTGAATAATTTTTAAAAATCTAGGTTCCATTGGGATGACTAGTACCTAAAAGATAGTGTTTGAAAGGAAGAAAATAATATGCAGCAAAGTCAATAGAATCCTAGAGGGACAGCATAACAGTGTGGGTTCAAGCTAGGTTGCTTGGGTATGAATTCGTTCCTTGTGAAATCTTGGCCAAGTTATTTAATTCCTCCATACCTCAGTTTCCCCACGTGTAAACTGGAGTTGACAACAGTCCCTGCTGCATGGGGTTGCTATGAGGCTATGCCAGCCATGCAGGAGACTGCCTGGCAAACAGTGATCACTGAGTGAACTAAGGTTATTATCATTGTGTTCTGACGTGTTTCACAGTAAGACACGTGAAATTGCCTAGGGTACATACAGCATTTGTCAAGTTTGCTTCAACGTCCAGAGGTGTGTTCTAGGCTCCCTTCACCCACAGTGGTTCTTTCCTTACATAGTCATCCCCTCCATTCTTAACTAATCAAGTTCCTGATTCTGTTTTATTCATCATCATGTCCCCAAAACCTAGCACCCTGTATGGTCACACTAAAAGGTCTCATGTCATTAAGGCTACAGCATTTAGTATGGACAATGGGTTTTACTCATGTTGTTATTTTGTTCCAACCCCCCAACCCCCTACACACACACACACACACACACACACACACACACACACACACAATACATCCTTTAGGGAAATTTTGGAAGAAAGGACACGTTACCTCATGCATTGAAAGGTATTAATAAATCTGTGGCCGGACATAGTTTTAATAAAATGTGTATAAAATTGTTAGAATTCTAGCAATTAAAATTATATCACTTACTGGAATTACCTTTTACTTTGCCTATTTATAGAGACATTGTCATTTTCCCAGTTCTAGCTGCTAAGAAAACCTTAAGCAGAAGCTCTTTAACCAGTTATATCTATGCTGCTGAGAATAAAAACAGATTTCTAGCAATTTAAGGTCACTGCCACTTTCTGGGTAGACGTGAATTCTGTATCAGGTGACCCTGGGGAAGATACTGCACCTCTCCAGGTCTGATTTCCATTTTTACATAGCAGTAGGACAGACAAAAGGTCTAGAATTCAAGCAAACTTGGAGCAGAAAAGACCCCTGGATAATTCTGCCCCATTCAGAAGGTAGCCTTAAATTAAATAAGTAACTGAAATTCATTTTGCTTGAAATTTCTAGATGCTTCCAAAACAGTGCTGCCTATCTAAATTTTCCTAAACAACTCCAAGCCACCCTTAAACTGTTTACAGGATGGACTTTCCCAGGCAAAGTCGTTTCAAGCCGGTGCAGCTCAGCAGCACAGATCACTGATTTCTCATATCAAACGGGGCTTCCTGCTGAGTCTCTTTACACCATTAAATTTCCTCAAATGTAAAGCCAGGAGAATTTTTCCAGGTGTTCAAATTCCTAGAGGGTGGGGAAAGTGCTGAGCCTTATATTAGATCAATACCACGCTAGAGTGAAACACAAAGAGCCTTTTTCACGGTGTTGCCCCCTCTGGAGATCGCTGTTTTGGAGGCAGCTTTGGCAGAGCCCACAAGACCGTCTGTCACTTTCCTGTGACACCGGCTGCCCGACTAGGGCGGTCCCCAGAGCTCCTGTGCTGGGGGCAGCCGCGCAGACCCTGGGCATGACCTGGAGAGCTTGATCCGACCTGCGAGCGCTCAAGGCCTTGGGACGGGGGCTCACCTGCAGAGCGCACCTAGCACCTCTGTCGGTATTGGTCACCCATAGCGAGCACAGGGGATCTGCCGGCTGCCTCCAGGAGCTCTGTGCAAATGAAAAGAAAGGAGGTCTCCACCAGAGCTACAGGTTGAAATCAGAGCAAGGGCCTGGGCTTCGGGTGCGCCAGGTGAAGAAAGCTGGCAAGGTCACCCATTCAGTCACCAGGTGGTGCATTTAATTTAAAAGGAGTGTTAACCTTGTTTATACAAAATAACACCAATATGCAGAGACGCAGTAAATCCATTGTCGTTAAACCGCGGGGAGCCGCTGGCGCTGGCAGCCTGCCCACCAGCGACGTGAACTCGGCTGGCACAGAGCAGGGAGTGGCGGGGCCGGGGCCGGGGCCAGGCCTGCGATCCTGCAGGCCTCGCAAGGGAAGGCCCGGGCTGTGCCCTCTCTGCCCTCCAGATGACTCTGCATTCTTGTCAAATATATTTAGAACAAGAGGTGTCCACTTAAAGACAAACATTTGTTAATCACTTAAATGCAGGCGCTTGGCAGCCTTCCAGTTCCACCTTTATAAATATGTCCGATGGGTTTGCAGTGAAGCAGGCGAGGCCCCTCGAATTGACCTAAGGTGAATGTCCCTAGCACCTTATTAATTTTCTGACCCAGCGGGTTTTCCCGAGTCAATGCCAACCTCTTCTATCTGGACGCTGACGGAGATAAATAAATGATGCACAGTAGAGAGAGAAAGAGAGTGGTGTTTCTTTAAGCAAGGGACAGATTAAAGTGAAATTCCTGTTGACGGGGGCGCTGGCGTCGACAGCCTCCTTGTTTACCAGCAGCTGTCCCCGTTAAGGACACTGATAACTTGGAGGCTGCCCTGTGCTACGGGGTGAAGCAGATAAAGGGAACTCGGTTTCAAGTGTCCAGTCCTGGACTCTTCTCCTGGTAACTTCCCCCCCATTTAATAATCGCTGAAACCGATCAGAAGAGGCACAACCCTGAGTGCGGGGGCTTTTAACTCCTCAACTTTTAAGTTCACAACATAAAAACGGTGGCTGTGCCAGCCAGGCCACCCCTCTGCCAACAGGAGTGGAGATGGGGACAGGGGAAGGCAGCTGGGTGGCAAGGTGAGAAGTTCAGCACGAGGTGTCTTGAGGACCTCATCTTTTGTTTGAAAACCACTGACCCTTCCCCACCCCCAACAAGTGTCAGTAAGTGACCTGGCAGGGACAAGATTGCACTCTTACTGAGGGCCAAGTCAGCGTTAGGGTTCGCCATATGAAAATGGCTTTTCATACTTGGAGCAATATCCCTAAGATTGTAACGCGGTAGGGGGACCTTGGTGGCACCCAGGCTGATAGTCTTACCTCACGGCTGAGAAAGCAGATAGATGCCCAGGAGGCTAAGGGGCCGGCCTTAAGTCTCTGAGCAAGTGTAGTGGCAGAATGCGGGCTGGAACCCAGCTCCCTGTCCACCATTCTTTTCAAACAGACAAGACAGATATAAAATATGATACATATTTTATAATATACCGAGATAATATTATACACACGGATCAGGATAGGAAGAGGAAATTTAAAGATGTATATCTTTAAATATATGCAAAGAGATATGCAACGATATGTATCTTTAAATTTCCTCTTCCTCTCCTGGTCTAGTTGTCAGACAGCAGCTTTCTAGTGTGTTCCAAGCTGAGAGGAAGCCAAAGCCCTTGCCTGGCTGAGGTCCCAGCCAGGTAGATCCCTGGGCTTTCCCTGGAGGCCCACCTCCGCCCTGATTACTTCATAAATACGATCCATTGAAACATCAACAAACCCAGAATCCCATAATCTTTTTCATGCTCTAACCCGTCAAGCAGACATACCTCCAATAAAGCAAATGCAGACAAATTTATCTCTGCTTTTAGAAAGCAAAGATGGCTTGAAACAAATAATCTTATATTCGTTCGCCTGGTTTGTCACCTATAGAATGTCCCATATCTGACTCAAGAGATTTTTTGAGAGGAGAAATAAATAAATATATACATACATACATGCATGGCAAAATATTTGAAGATGCTCAGAAGACAGATGGTAACAGTTTGATCCGTGTGACTTCCTCAGGAAAGTGCAATATTTTAAAGGATAAACTTCTGTAAAGTATCTCCCAGTGGCCTACAGTAACTGGGGCTCCTCACTCATGTTTCCAAGCTGTAGTGACTCCACAATTTTCTCTGTATAGCAAGGTATTACAAAATGATTCAACAACATTTAAATTTAGCTTGTAATCTCTTTATGGCATTTCCTTGATTATTAACTATTACAGGTTGAACTGTCTTTCCCTAAGTGCATATGTTGAAGTCCCGACCCCAAGTACTCCAGCATGGAATCTTATTTGTGAATTGGGTCTTTCCACAGGGAATCATGTTAAAATGAGTTCATCAGTGTGACTGGTGTCCTTATACAAAGGGAAAATGTAGACACAGAGATAGATAGAAAGGAAGAATATGTGAAGAGACATAGGGACTAGATGTCTCCCGCTGGCTGAGGGGAGAGGCCTAGAGTAGATCCTTCCCTTGGAAGGAACCAAGGCTGCCGACACCTTGATCTTGGGCTTTCAGCCTCCAGAGCTGTGAGACAATAAACTTCTGTTGTTTAAGCCACCCAGTCTGTGGTGCCTTGTGACACAGGCCTAGAAAACTAATATACCAAGCCAATTTTAACCATCTCAGTAACTTTAAATACCCCTAGAGTCAATACTTCAAAAACTCAAAAAATCAATTTAAATGGCTTAAAATTATTCTTCAAGTGTGATGTGGGATGTGAAGGCAAACAGAACGAACACTTCTTATTCATCTACTATGTCTTACACAGGATTTGGGGAATTTTATATATTTTTGTTCATTTTACAGGTATAAACCATGCTTTAAATAATACAATTTAATCTAACTCAATAGAAGCACCTTTTGGGCAGTAATAACATTTACAGTAAACATGAGGAATCTAAATGAGCATGAGTTAAGGGGATTGTGCTTTGCTTAGCATATGTCAATAAATTACATATCATAGAAGGTAGAAACTTCTCTACCGTGTGAGAAGTGGTACTTGGTAAATTCGTCTCCATCACTTCATCCGCATTTCTGACAAATAATATAATTGACAGTTGAAAAGTTTATAGTAGTTTTGTCAAGGACAAAGATTATGAACAGAGATTATAAATAAGCACAGTCAGTCGAGAAGGTTTATCAAGCAGACACTCTATAAAAGCAGAGGGAAAGGTGTAAATCCTGCAGCTCCTATCTTTGGGTAGCTAAGAGTTTGATAGGTGAGACACTCCATAAGCAAGTCAAGAAAGCAAATTAGGATTTTATGTACAAACAATATCTGATCAGTCCAAAAGAAATGAACTCAAGAGAGGGGGCCATAGATCCCCTATGGCTGCGAAGCTCATTCCAGTGTACACCTGCTGACAAAGCCCATTTGTGCTTTGACTCCCCAAAATGTCCCAGTGTGAGTGAAAACGTCTGCAGTCAGCCTACCTCAGAGCTTCCCAACCTCAGCACTGTTATTAGCAATTTAAAATGGATAATCCTGTGTTATGGGAGCTGTCCTGTGCATTGCAGGATATTTGGCAATATTTCTGGCCTCTTCTCATTAGATGCCTTTAGCAATCCCTTCACCCAGTGTGACACCCAAAAATGTCTGCAGACGTTGCCAAATAACCCCCAGGTGAGAACCACTGTTCTAGTCCAAGTTTACAGAAAGGTTAAGAGCAGGTATGTACAGGAATGATGATTAAACCGTAGAAAACTACCTTGAGAAGGTTAGATTTCAACATCTGTAGATGAGGAACCCGAATTGGTTGAAGCAAAGGAGGATGTTCTTCATATAAGAGGATGAAAATGGAAAGGGGCAAGTTGAATGTCAGGAGCAGAACAGAGGCAGTGACCAGGAAGAAAGACTGGGGCAGGAAGCAAGTTAACCAACCTGTTTACCAAGCTACGGCCATATCTACAACCCCCTCCAGAACATTGAAAAAGTAGCAAGTTGCTAAAATGTCTTCATTCATGGAGTCCACTGTCTTGACATCATGCACTAGAATTAGGTTGGTTACGTGGTTTAGATTCTTTAATATACATAAAGAGGCAGAGGGTGACCGCCCCCCTCAATCTTTTCCTGAGAGAAAAGCCACTGAGAGCATGATTACAATAATAATAGCAGCTGCTATTTATTTAGTGTGTCTTGTATCCCAGACCTTTTGCAGACATTATCTGGTTGAACCCACTCCAGACCTTGGGAAGGATCATATCATCTTGCCTGGGGCTCAGTCCCCTGAACTTCAGAGTGAAGGTCAGTGTGTCACAAATCTAGGCAGTGTCAGGGCCAGGACTTGAATCCAGGTCCAGCAGCACCGAGCTCACGTGTGTTCCTCTTACCCCACAGCACTGGCTGGCAAGACAGCAAGCAGATGAACTTCTGGGTCAAGGGAGAACACAACCAACTTAAGAATACAGAAAAAAGAAAAGATTGTCCTTTACTCAGAGATGCCGGCAAAATGAAGGCGGCAAGTAAGGCTCACTTTCTTTACTTCACATTAACCTTTAATGATTGTGGTTATCCCTGTTTATCAAAACGAAGTGATCTTCAGCTGGTTGCTTTCACTGAGTTGTTAGGCAATCATTTTGGATTAGGAGTTTCTAGACTGATGTTTAATATATGTATAACAATATGATTCTGAATACTGCCTGTGGTGGAATGCCTCAAAATGAAGACTTTCAGCTCTTCATTTTTGTCTAAGACTGCCAGGTAAGGAGATTCAGTATCCAGAAGCAGGCTGTCTTCTCTTGGCCTTTCATTCTTGGTTCTTCACTGACTCGGTAAGTTTAGCTCACACATGCAGTTGGAAGGAAGCTATCCAGTTACCAGGAGATCTCCATGAAGGCAGGAGTGGTTATCGGATATGACCATCACTTGCTTTTCTTTGCCCTCTACCTCACTCAGCCAGCTGGGGAAAGACAAAGTCCTCACAGTTGCAGGCTTGTGGAAAAGCAGTTTCATTTAAATGGAGTCACATGTGATTGGTACGAAGGAGAATTGTTAATACTCCACAGAGAGAGGTAGGCTGTAGGGTACTCCAGAAAGTAGGTGTTTTGTCTGTCTATCTCAGACCAGCAGGGTGTCTTCCATCTGCTATTTCATTGTATCAACCCCCAAAAAGCCAGGCATAGGAGATGTTTTATAACCCCATTACTTAGGTGCAGGAAGGGAAGATCAAGAGAAATGAACCAACTTACCTGATGTCCCATGGCTAGGAAAGAATGTGGCCGCAGCCAAAACCCAAGTCTACCTAATCCCAGAGCCTGTGTTCTTTCCACTAACCCAACTAACTCAGGGAAAACTCAGCTGTTTAACTTAAGGAAATGAGGAGATCCCATGTCCAGCCTACCCCAGAGAAGTCAAGGTGAACCCTAGGTCAAAGGAGAGGCACCAAGGCTTTCAGGTTGCCGGGACGCGGCCAGCATCAGCACCCTGCAGTGCCCTGAGTGACACCCATTCCTAGAAGAGCAGGACTTGAGCATGACCTTGTTGTCTGAAAGACTTAATCACTCCTTTTCCAACCCTCGGGATGTACACCTTATGCTAGACTTTAAATGATGGTTTAAATGGTGGCTTTAAATGATGGTTTCCAGTGTAGATGATGCTGCAAAAAGTTCAAGGAGAAGCAGACAAGGCCACGGGGCTCTGAGCACAGGCTTTGTCCTCTTGCTCATGCTCCCGGGTGTGCCATCCACCAGGACCCTCAAAGAAGGAGACGTCCAGCTCCCCCAATGGATGGTCTTGTTCCTGGGAGTATCCCTTGTCTCCACACACTGCAGCCTCGTGGAAGGACCAGGAGAGCACGCTGTGCGGGAGCAGGGGTGGGAGGGTTCCACAGGCTGCCATCCCATTCTGGGAGAGGGTTTGCAATAGGAAGGATGATCACTGGCTATTTCTACAGAGAAACAAGAGTGTGGATGAGTACCCAAATCACATGAGGGCATCTCACAGACTCCCAGATGTGTGCAGGGACGTATGCATTCTTTCAGCAAAGCCCTATCTACTGTCCCTTGAGAGACAGATGCCTTTCTAGGAACTGGGGCTGAGTGCCCCCATGCCAGGTACATTCCTGTCGGGGAAAGAGAGGACCCAGGAGGAACTATGGAAGGTCAGAGGGTGATACAGGCCGGGAGGTGTCCTACAGCGTGTTCACACAGGCCTCCTGCGGAGGTGGCAGGAGAGCAGAAAAGCAAGGAGAGCGCAGGAATAAGCCACAAGTGTATCTTCGGAGAACCATGTTCCAGAGAGAGGGAACCGCACATACAAATCCCCAGAAGGAGGGTTGTGGGGTGGACAGATGGAGGAGAGAACAGGGGCTATAACAGATGAATGAACTACTGGGGGAATCTACTTCGTTAATGAGTTATTATAACTCAAAAATATTCTGAGCTTTAAGACAACAGGAAATCATTAAAAATTTGGACTTTAAAAATTGGTATCCTAAACATCCTTCCATAGCAATCATTTAAATTATTATGCTGTGGTTTAGGTCTGTGCTTATTCATACTTTTATAAAGAATAAATCTTAATATGGAAAAAGCTAGATGCTGGAAAGTTATATCAAACTGAAAAGAAATGTGTCCTTAAAAGCATTCTCTTAAACCCATTTCCTGTGAACAGAACAACCCCAGGTATTCCTGGAAGCGATTCCCCTATTAAACTCTTGTAATAGAGGTTCCTGAGATTTTTTAAAAATATTCCTAACTTGAAAAAAATATGCCAGGTTTAAAAGAATAGCACAAAACATAGATTTGTGGCACCTGTGATTTTAGCTGAGTTCATTGAGAAACTAGATGCGAAGTAAATATTAGTATATAAATAAAACCATCTTTCAGGGCAATGGACTTGGCAGACTGCAAACTCAAAAATAATAACAATAATAATCTATAGCTATATAATGATATAATTATAATGCTAAGTTATCTAGCCTCACGATCCAATTTGTATACGTTTATTTTACAAATGTACAAGTTGCCTGTCACATATCAGCATATACGTGGCCCAGGGCCATAGGTAACAGAGGACAATGAGAGATCTGAATTCAAGGCTCCCTCCAGAGCTGTGTGCTCGATCAGGTAACCTGAGGACAAGGTCACCTCAGAAAACCATTATCAGCCTCAGGCTCGCCCTCAATACTGGTTTTGAACTACTCACTCTCGTGTCAATGCTTTCGGCCTTCAAAGTGACTTTTCTTTAATCACCTGTCTCCCGTGATTTTCCATGCTTCCCTCACTTCATGCCTCTCAGCCTGTGGAAAGTGGTGCTGTGGGGTAGGTGGGGAGGAGGAAGAAAGGAAGATGACTGCCGCTGGAGGGACTAGGACAACCCCATGCAGCCATTCTTGCTCAGTTCAGGTCTTACCTTCTCCTCAAGCCTTTCCAGGGTATCACAGTACGTTCTCTTGACCATCTTGCCAAAGACCTGCCAGGTTCTACTTGGCAGACAGCTGGGATCCCTCCATCCATGGTTCCAAGTGCCTGTCTGCCCCCAGTCTGGACAGCCCCCTGGCAAGGTGGCCGTAACCCAAGACACAAACAGTGTCCACGGCCACTGTTTAATTTAGACCTTGCTAGTAGTAAAGACATTTCTGATAACATTTTTAAGCCATCTTGTTATTTGTATACTTTCCAGAAGTTGTATGTTTATTTTTCTTAGTTGCTTAAGTTCACTTGTTACTATTTATCTTGAAGTAAGACTAAATATTTTAAAATTTGGAATGACAAGCTGATATGGCCCAAATTCTTTGGCCTCGCCAAATCCTGATTTTTTTTTTAATAAGGATCCTGTTTGCAAATTTATTTTGGAAAGGACAGTTGCCTCAGAAAGTCATTCTTAAGCTCAGTGGATTTATCGAGCCTGAATTATTTTTAGGCTGTCTAATCTTCCTTGATGGTCATAACATAAAAAAAACAGAAAAAAAATAAGCAGGCCAAGACATGCCAAAAATAAAAACTTAAGGTCTCGAGCCTTTACAGATGATTTCCCTGCTCACTGATGCTTTGGAAACAATTAATTTGAGAAAGAAAAATCATCCTATCACCATTGATATTTTAACTTCATCAGGAACATTTTTATAGTGCTCCAATACCTTTTCACTGAGTCCCTGAATAAGTAAAATAAATAAATGATAATTATATTAGCATGTTTCTCAAACATTCACTGTGTGTTAGACACTTGACACACACCATCTCATTTAATCCCCACAGAAAGGCAATTTTAATCAGTTACTTACAAATAAAGGATCTGAGATTTAGCGAAATGGAGTCATTGGTTAAATTACACAGAGAAGATCAGGGTATGAATCTGGGTTGTGTGTCTCTAACCTTAAACACTGTGCTGTGGTGATCGAGCCGAGAGGTCTTAGGATTAGGGCTGCTGTGCAGAGCCAGCCTGGAGCGAAGCTCAGGCTCCCTCTCCACCTGACCTCACGCCATCAAAGGCCCAGGGTCACCACACCATTACCTACCTGGTTCATGTCCACCCAGGATAGGATTAGAGATGGCTTGCTATTCATGTAAACCTTTCTTGGAATATTAGATATACCTGTAATAGCAATAAAATTGTATTCATTTCATTTTAGTTAGTTAGAACAACCTTTTTGAGACGTGAGTTGAACGTGAAATATTGTATCTTAAGGCCAAAACCGATTCATTTGTAGCAAGGATCACACACTCATCCATATCCAATTTAACTTTTTTTTTAATTCAGTCTACATAGAATCACAGAATTTAGAGTTTTGAAAACAACTAGTAGGTTGATTCTGTTGATTCCAGTAGAATTGATCCGACCAGTTAAGAATGTACTGTTCCTTTTAGAAGATATTTTTCCACTCAATTTAAATTGGGTGATTTTTAGCATGATCTGTATAACCAATATTATTCTTCAAGTACACACAAACTTATTGTCTGTAATCAGGTTTCTTCCCTATACATATCTACTCCAAGGCTCTTTATTTCTACCCCAGACAAAAATGACACCATACATTGGGTATATGGTTTACATGCACAGGTTTTCCAAGTCTGTGCATTTCTATGGCTTCTGGCAGGAGACACAGTCAGGTAAGCTCTTTCCCTTAGAACAATCTTGTAAATGAGCAGGAGGGTAATCAGTCCCATCTCCAAACACCAGTTTTACAGTTTAGGCTTGCAGACACCAGCTGCTCCCTAAATACAAATTTTTTGAAATGGTAGAAGCCACCAGTAAATATTAGAATCTGTTGTTTCTAAAATATCTTCGGATTGTGACCTGTTTTTAGTTTGATAATTAAGTAGACTCTTGGACTCAATACCATGTTTGAAGAAATACTTAAGTAGCGATAACAGATATCACAGCCCCACACCCTGATCTGTTTGTCTCTGATGTCCCCATTTTAAAAGCCGTGTAATCATTAAGATCTCTACTAATCAGAAATGTGTGTTGCTGGTCATTGACACTTCCCAAGCAAAAGATCTCATTTCTGGCCCTAAGTTACCCCTGCACAGCTCTGGGGTTTCCTTTGGGGTTTTCCGAGGCTCTTCGGTTGGTCCTTACACATACGATGGGGAAAGAACTATACATACTTCAGGTCAGGAGAAGTGCTGGGTGGACAGGGAGCCAGAGAAGGCCACAAGATAGATAGGGACCTGCCCACTGTCCCCCAAGGCTCAGATCCAGGAGACGTAAAACCATGGGTCTAGAAGAAGCTGTGCACTGCCACTGATGCTGGACTTTACAGATGAGGAAATAAAGGCTCTGGGAACAGGTCCCCAACTGTGGCTCCACTGGGTGTCTTGTCATTGATAACAGTGGCCCCAAATCGGCATCCTCATAGCTCTTAAGATTTCCCGAAGAGAGCAGTGGAAGCCTTGCACCTATTTCCTACATTTCCAAAAGCCTAAGAAACCCCACATTTATCATCAGTTAACCCACACAATGTAGTTACTAAATGCACTGGGGTGTTTTTTCAATTAATGAGATTCATGGGGATTCAGAAGCGGATAATTAAAGGGCTCCCTGATTTTTAAAAAAATAGGAACACTTGCACTGTAGCGTCATACATGCTCTGAGGAGTTATGGGAGAACACATGCTTGCACGCATGTAAGTAACATGGCCACATGGGTGGCACATGTGTGTATGTGCCAACGTCCTAGCATGTCAGTAACCACTCAACCACAGGTCTGTGACTGCAGCCATCCCCTTTTAGGAGAAGGCATGCATCTGACTGAGGCCAGGAGCTCTCAGATGTCCATAAAGGACCTCAACAAAAGTAAAAGGAAGGGAAGGGGGAGTAAAAGGGGAGACACAGAAAAAGCAGAGCAGAGTGTAAGAATCAGTCAAAATTTGAGGACACCTGCCCTAACCCGGAAATACACAGAGATTCAGTGGCAAAGAAGGGAGATGGGTGTGGGGCTGAGGAAGTGGTTTCCCTCCAGTGCAAAAAGGAAAGGAAAATATAAAAACAACGTTGGTTCTTTTTTCAAGAAGGACGTCTCAGGAATCTGCCCATCAGCCAGGTCTATATACCCAGTTTGCCAATTCGCAGGAGGGAGATGAACTGGGAAATGGGGCACAGAATCTGGACTTCTGCTAATGGTTCTATACCTACAGTATTACTCAACGAACATTGATTCCTTGTCACATGCTCTGGCTCAGGGACTTAGCGCTGATGATGCCTCACTCCCATGTCACTGGCTCTCCTGCTAAGCCTGCATTTGGTTTGCGTGGCGCTCCCAAGCAGATGGGCACGAAACCATCCTGCCAGGAAAGCCGTATGTGCGTCGTGTCAGTAGGTTAGGGGGTGGCTTATCATTCCAGAATTCCAGCTGGGGAGTTTGGATCACATAGTTCTACGTTGGAAAAGAAAAGGGAGGGGGGAATACTCCAAATCTTTGCCTCTTTTATTTTTTTAGGATTTAATCATGAGTAGGAAAAAAAAGCCACAACATATGCACAAAATTGAGATTAGAAATAATTAATGCTTAAAACTTTAGTGTTGGAATTTAATTTTTTCAGATAACTTTTCTCAGTGCCAAAGAAATCCTTCTTCAAAGGAAATCTTATTCAGAGCCTTAGTATCTAGCAAAGATAAACAGCCTGGGAGGCTTGTGGAGGGGCGGTGGGTAGAAAGAAGCGGATGTTTCCTCACCCTCCATCTTACAACCTTCTGAGGCTCAGAAGGACTCATTTCAAACTGAAAATGCCCCCTCAAGGGTACCCACTTGTACCGTTATCAAGCATGTATTCCTAGTGTGAGTGAAGGCACAGGTAGAAAGCTTGTGGATGTCACATAAATAACTGATTCTCGAGGGGTCAGGCACTTGCTCCCCGGTGGGCGGAAACCGGAGGGGCGTGGTGTGGTCCCGTGTCCTGTGAACGGGCCCAGCTTTCCGTTCAGTTCTAACAACACTGATTGAGACCCCAATATTGCAGTGAACCCTAGGGGTGCACAGCTGGAGCCCAGGGGAGTGTGATTTAGCTAGCACTGAAGTAGTAACTTCTATGTCAACCCAGGGCCTTATGGGACAAGGACTGAAGAGCCAGATGCCCTATCGTATGACACCTCCCCCAACCCTGAGCTATTCTCACTACCCATGAAGAGAAGGTAAACCTTATGCCCCAGCGGTTGCCCATGGAGCCTAGGAGTGGCCACCAGCCCACACATGTGCCTTACTTGGCTCTCACAATGTATGATGATATGGTAGGATACGATATGACATGATACGATATGATAGATATAATATGTAAATAAAGCATACATGCGCAATGATACGTACATATAAAATAATCTGTACATATAAAGGGGAGAAGAATGCCCTCTTCTAAATTAGGATTTGGATATACACGTACTTCACTGCTTTAAAAATCTCATGAAGAAATCATGTGATTTTGGTCTTTCAAACTGAACAAAGCCAAGGATGAGTCCCAAAAGAACTAAAGTATGTGCAAGCTATAAAATCACCACCATATGTATATGTGTGTGTGTACGTATATGTATTTTTATTTTATATATATATATATATCCTTTTCTCTGTATACACCTATATGTCATATATACAAACACATACATATATGTGTATATAACATACACATACATGCCTCCTACATGTAATATAGGCTATAAGCATATATTATACACACACAAGACTGACAGTTTGGCTATCTTTTAGAGTAACAATAACACATAATTTTCTAAGTCAACATAAAAGGCATATGTGGTTTCACTGTAGCTCTGATATCAGAAAAGACTATGAAACCCCTTTGACCTTCATCTGTGCTCCTGGTATTGCTAATTTAATTGCCAGAAATGTAAATATAAATTAATGAATAGTTTTTCTATTGTCATTTTATGAATTGGAGATATGGTAAGCATTTCTTTCACACATCCATAATTATTTAATGATATCTACATAAAGGCTTTTAATTATATGGGAATAGAGATAATAATTATAAAGGCCCACACTTAGCTGATAAAATATATATTGCTCCAGAAAAAATTTATTAGAAATGAATAATTTCTGCCAGTGACTGGCTCACATGTTTTTCAACAATTAAAACATATGCAGTCTTCAGTTTTTACACTTATTGGGGGGAGATGGCTGGTTTGTGGAACCAGACAGGTTTTTTTGTTAATCCCCCCTAGACCTTTTATTTATTTTCTTATTCTGTGGGTGCCAAGTTTATGCCTACTGAATCTGAAAAGATTAGTAAAAAGAAAAACTGGACTTGATTTTGCATATGAGGAAACTGAGTGTAACACTGATATTGTGGAATAGCAGAATCCAGTGTTAATATCGTTGTGTGTTTGTCAGGATGTGTGTTTACCTGAAACCAACTGCATCATTTGTCACATCTCTTCATCTCTAGCTATGTCAGCATCCAGATTTCTGTCACATTCATATGTATTCACCAATATTTGTAAAATCAAGATGAAACAAAAATTGAGCATTTATGCATGTGATAATTTTTAAAATAGTGTTTCCTTCTGATATATAACTTGCACTAAGATCACAATACATAATTCAGCAGTCCTAGGAGACTGTTGTCTTTTAGAAATAACTGAAAATTCAGAATTTAGTGTCCTTAGGTAAAACTGGCAGCTCATTCAACTGCATTCAAGGCATAATTGCAATGTCAATAACATAGTCTCACTATTTGTTTTTTTCTGAAAACTTCAAAAGGATTTATTTTTACAGAACAGTTTACTCTTTTTTTTTTGCTTAATACAAAGAAATAATACTGAAATAATTTCGTGAAAATAGAATATTTCTATATTGCATTTCACGATTTGGGTATAGGGAGTGTAAGATGGAGAAATTAAGGCTGGTCAATGAGATTAGTGTTTCAAAAATAAAAAAAGAAAGAGAGAGAGTCCAATTAGAAGTATCCTGGGGTTATTAGTGATAACAGTGCTCATATCCAATTAAGATGAAAACCATTTTACCAGCTTAATGTGCCACCTCTGGCAGAGTGTGGGTTTATTAGTTTTATCAGACTTGAGAACTGAAACTTGAAATTACATGTATGTTCAGTACCAAAGAGACACTGCTAAGACTGAGAGATAATTGGTATAAAAAGAGATGCCTCAAAAGTTGTTGATTACCAAGCATTGTGAATTTAGGGGAGGGGAAGACATTGGTCATTTCAGACAGTGTTTGAAAGGAAAAGGCTCATTGAACTGTGCAGTGACCATGACCTTCCCTGATGTCCAAAAACACAGTGATGTGACATATTCATGTAAGACAAGACAGCCTTCCAGATGCACGATGAGCCTTCTCTAAAAAAACTCAAGTGAACAAAAGCAATTGTTTGTGATGTACGTCAGGTTCCTTGTTTCCCCTTCCAGATTAAAGGATATACTAGCTAATGATTGGTATTAATAATTAATAAGAACATCTCTTGTATTATGCCCAAGCTCTTCTAGATAGGCTACGTAGCAAGTAAAACTTATTCTTGTTAATTAAGTTTTATTCCCTGATGTTTTTAAGCAATCATTTGAACTTTTCCAAAAAAAAAAAATTATCTTTGCATTTCTCCACGACTGAGAACCACAGAATGACTAAAAGCAAACAAATGCCGATGCAATAAAGCTTCTCACTTAGGCAGCAATAAAATCACTGTCGCATTGCTTCAATAGACTTCTCCTTGACTAATGAAATTCTTGTCACTCATTTGTGAAGCTGGTGGGGAAAGCCCTCACTGTGCAGGCATAGTGTTCTGGGTGCTTGTGTTTGGCAGAATATTTAGCGCACAGCCAGGAATGTGTCATGAAAATGGTCGGTGAGGCGAGCCTGCCCTGGTGACCGGTGGCCCGATACAAGTAGTCCTCCTGGGAAGCATGCTGGTGCTTCTGCTAAAGTGCTCGAGCCCACGTACAGAAGCCATACTCCATGATGCTAAGGAATGAACGTAAGAGGCTGGGGGCAAGTGTGGCCCGTTCTTGGGGTGAGAGGATGGCGTGCTCAGGTAAAGGGACACAGGCCGTCACAGCTAGATCATGAGATCAATGGAATATTCCGTTTCATAGAAAACTGTGAGGCTCATAAATGAACCTTGTTTTGGTAGATACTTTATGATGAAATTTCTTATCATGTCGGTTTCATGTGAATCTTTCAACTTCATGAAGGAGCGGGCATGCTACGGTATTGGCAACCTGGATGTTTGTTTCTGCCAAGTGAAAAACCAAGGGCTCCGAATAAACCTTAAGTTGGCACAGGTCATGTGTGACTTTTCAAGAAAACAAAGTAAAAATTAAGATTAAAAAATTCATGAGGACTTTTAAAGAGTGTGTGTGTGTGTGTGTGTGTGTGTGTGTGTGTGTNGTGTGTGTGTGTGTGTGTGTGTGTGTGTGTGTGTGTTCTCTATTGCTGCATAACAAATGACCACAAATGTATCAGCTTAAAGGACACATTTTACTATCTCACAGCCTGTGGGTTAGAAACCAGGACACAGCTTAGGTGAGACTCTCTTATAAGGCTGTACTCAAGACGTTGGTTGGCTTTGGTTTGGATCTCATCTAAAGGTTCAACTGGGGAAGGAGTTACTCCCAAGCTCACCTACATGGTTGTTAGTGGGCGTCATTCAGTCTCTTTGGGGTTTGGGAACTAAAAGACTTAGTTCCTCACTGGCCATTGACCACAGGCTGCCCTCAGCCCTTTGACACATGGGTCTCTGTAACACAGCCCCTTGCTTCCTCACAGCCAGCAAGGAAGAGAGCTGGCCTGCAAGATGGAATTTATAGTCTTAGGTCATAGAATCATGGGAGTGAGAGCCCATCACCTTTGCTGTATTCTTATTGGTTAAAAATGAGTCACAGGGAGGGGTTTACCCAAGGGTGTGAATACCAGGAGGCAGCTATCACCTATATGGAATCCATCACCTTATAACCTGCCTGCCACCCTGAGTCTGTAGTCGGAGATGTTCAAACAATCTGAGTTATGCTGGTAAGGTGTATTTACATAGTAACGGTATTTCTGGACATGATAGAAGATAAGTTTCTCCAGCTGTGCACAGTGGTGGGGAAAAGAAATACTTTGCCTTTTAAGAACCCGCAGTTTTAAATCATTTCATTTATTTAGTTATAAAATTTGACGTGATTTGGATATTCCCATAATTATCAAAAAACATTTAAATTGGTTAGATGTTAAAAAGAATCCTCATACTGCCCCTTGTGGCTTTTATAATTTAATATTTAATTGAATTTTAAAATCTTAATTGGTAGACAGCTGGTGTGTACATACTTTAACTAGCCACATTATTTATTTTTTCAGAAAATAAAAATTATCTAGTAAAATATGGCTTTTACTGCAGTAGTAGTTCTGTCGTTGGTAATAAATGGCACTTATTTGAAAAATATCTCTATGGATCTCTTTCAAGAACACATATATATATAAACATGCAATCACAAGGAAGAAGGACTGATGATGAAAGACAGTGACTGGGTGGTCAACTTTCTGATGACTACCAGTGTCCCATTTTGCTAATATCTAGAGCATTTCCCCTATTTCACCAATGATTTCATGCTTACACAGTGAAAGTCCATCCACAGAAGCAAGGTGCTGTGTTGGAAAGACCCACATGGCAGATGGAACCAAAAATTGTGTCCACCTTCCCCCAAATTGGACTTTCATTGCCAAAATGAGCAGCTTGAATTATTGGTTCAGCTGACAGAAATGTATTCTCTCTTCTGGCCAACAAGAGCTTTTCCTCATTGAACTTTCCTTTTCTTTTAGGAGATAAAAGGGGGGGGGGCAATAAATGAATGACTTTTTAAAGGGGCTAGCCAGCAACTGAAACGTTTGTGAATAAAATGAAATTTAATGATAAAGCAGAGATTGCCCAGCTTCATCCCATTAAAGAGGAAAGTATTTACTTACTCAGTAAAGTTCAAAAATAACTAAGCAGCCAGCGGCACCAACTTAGAGTTGGGGAGTAACGAATCTGCAAATCATTATTGATTAAGCTGTGAATGCAGGATTGCTTCTTAACCTAAGATTCCTTTATATATATATATATATATATATATATATATATATATATATATATATATATATATATATATATATATATATATATATATATATATATATATATATATATTTGTCTTTTATTTTGTCAAACGAATTCAGTTAGTAGTTGTTGAACACTTATCCAGTTCATGGTACTCTAGGAAGGTGAAAAATTATCAGCTTCGGTCTTTAGCTTACTTGCCAGGGAACACAGTTTTCCTCAGCGATGTCAAGGCCCCCTTCTGACCCAACACACACTCTCCTCAAGACAGAAGTCTGGGTCATTCACTGATAGAACCTTCTACCCTGTGGCATATGTACATGCAGTGTGCTTTGGCTCTTAGCATTTTTCTCGTGCATTTTCTCTGTCTCTTGACATTTTCCAATATATGTATTTTTTTTGTCATTTTGCCTAAACTTAATTGAGGGCTTATCACAGGCCAGACAATGGGTCATTTATGGGCTATATTATTTGATCTTCCCAGCAACCCTCTGGGTTGGTACCATTCTCACTTCATAGATGACCAGGCTTTGATTTAGGGAGACAAGGGGCCTTACCCAAAGTCACGCAGTGAGCGTGTAAAGGGCCTGCCAGACTTCCGGCCTTCGTCCATTACCCCCGGGGGTATTGCGGTAACGTAGGCCTTGGTGTGTTGTCTCTGAGAAACTTTATACTAACCTCTGTAGTTTGGGCATAGTTACTCTCATATTGCATAAATAAGAAAGAGAAGCAAGTAATGTCACTGATACGTGCTAAAATTCGAACCTCAAAAGTTCTTCCCTTTCCATGATGTTTCTCAAGGAAACAAAATATTAATAAAATTCTGCTTAAAATACAGGCTTCTAATATTTGTCCATATACTTTTAGGTCTTTGACCAAGGGCTTCTATGTACGTATCGGATATGCTTTCACCCATTCAAGTTCTTTGTCTTACCTATGTTTCCAGGTGGCTTTATTTAACCCATCAAAATCCAAATCACAGTGGCCTTTGCCTTTTTCTCTTCTAAGTAGTCCTTCTAGTTGCAGTGATTTACTCTTACCCAACACATGCCCAACTGCACCTCCTCCCCCAGAATTGTGCACATCCACCTCAAGCTCCTTGAGGGTTGCAACCACAAAAGTTGGGGTCTTCAGAGCCCACCTGCCTGGAACACCAAGGGAACACAAAAGAGATCACGTGAGGCAAAGTACGCTAACATATTTTCATGGGGTCATAGTCCATTCCACTTGAAACGCACTTTCCCTGTCTTGTTTCCATTCTGGTAAGAATGCAGTTCCTTACAAACAAATATTTCTTTCAAAAAAATGTATTTACACTTTTAATAAAGAGGAAAACAAAACATTTCCTATAGTCTGGGCTGGCCAATTTCACCATCCTGGTATACCTAAGATTTGTACTCATAGTAAACATTTTTTAGGAATCTTTTATTTTTAAAACTACCTTCGTATACAATATTTTGAAAGCAATAGCAAACAGTAAATTACATTACCAATACTAAAAAGTGTTCTAAAATGTAGTAAAAACAAGATTTTGAATCAGGCGTTTTAGATTCATTTGCTTACTAGCACTTTGTCTCAATTCTTATGGAAAATGATCAAGAATCTTAAAGAAACAAAGCTGACCATAAATTTAAAACCTAAAACCTTACAACATCAAATCTTGACCATGTAACAACTTTAGCATGCAGCTTTGGTGAAAGTTTATGGTGAGTTTTGTGTTCCTTGAATATATTACGGTGAGGCAGGGGGCCGAGGCGGGTGGTAAGTGAGTACAATTTACTCAAAAATTCACTTTTGCAGGAAATCGAAAGTGCTTCCAGACTCTGTCACTGCTGAGTTCTAGAGCTGCAGCTCATGTGGTAGATTTCCCCCCCACCCCCTTCTTTCCATCTGAACGTTTCACAGAAGAGAAAAGTCCTGCTCTCTTTTTCAACTGGAATCACACCAGTTTCTGTTTCTAACCTGGGAAGAATGTGGTGGGGCCTGCAAAGCCCCCCGTCCTATTGTTAGGCTCCCCGCCATTGATCCTTGCTTTTAACATCATAATGAAGGATGCTCTTTAGTGGATTATCTTGAGAAGGGATTAACTCCTTCAAGTCTTCTAGGGGGCAAGGTGTTTTGAGCCCTAAATACACACCAATTGCCTGCTTAACTTTTCATCTTATTTTGAAAACTGCCCAGCTGGAATTCAAATTCTTTTCCATAGAGCTGAATTTTATTAGTAGCAAAGTTGGAGTTGGGGGCAGCAGATGCTAAATATAAGCACTGTTCTTTTAATCTCGTGGGCCAAATGTTTCAGATAGTATACTGAGACAGGCACGTCAGGATGATGAAACTCAATCTAAACATTGCTGTAAACTGCAAACGCTTAAATCCTTGCCCTGATATCTCCCAGGCCCATGACTTAAGCTTCAAGAACACCATACTTTTACTAGGACTCTACCTGGGAACTCCATCTGTCTCTGTGGCCCTGGTACTGTGGTTTTTAACATTACTATCGATATTTTGTTAAGTCTCACTCAAAGTAGAATCCAAATGCCTGGTACACACACACACACACACACACACACACACACACACACACACACACTTGAAAAGAGGACTAATTGCTCTATAATTTATAATCAAGTGGTTTCTTTAGCCTTTGCTTCTTCATCTTAATAACCATTTATTTCTGTCTGCCTATTACATTAACACCAAAATCTTACATTTGTTTCAGATTCATCTTGCCCCCCTCTCTAACCTCAGTTCTGATATCAACTACTTCCATTGTATTATCCTACGATTCACCAGAGAACTAGGTAGTTCTAAATTTGTTCTTCCTTCTACTTTTCTGTTCATGCAAACTTTTTCCCTTAAGAGCTGATAACTTTTCCTTTGTTCAACCCAAAGAATATGTTCACCACTGAAAACACTCATTTTAAAGATGTTTGTTAAATGTAGAAAATTCCTTTTAAACACATGCATGGCAGAAATTTGTTCTTGGAACTTGGTCTTGCAGACTGATTTATTTTTTTTAATCAAGTAGCAATGCCCATCACTGGCAGCTTTAAAAAATAATGTATAAATAAAGTTTAAAATGTTCTATTAAATGTGTAAAAGTTTCAAACATCTATACAACAGAAAAGGCACCCGAAAGAGCTTGAAAAAAACGAAGTTTCATAATTTTTTTTTAAACTCAGAGAATCCAGGTGCACTTTCTTGTGAACAAAATGAAATGAACTCTTATTCTTTGTTTAATATATATAATAACTGTATTCTAGAGGCTATGCCTTAATTGTAAATAATCCTCCACATTCTTTCAGTGTAAACTCTTTAAAGAGTCATGAATTTTATTTATACTCTCTCTCTCTTTGAGAGTCTTTTGTTTATTTGCTGTTTCGTTCTTTGTGAAATAACACTCCCAGAGGAAAATCCCCCTCGCTGCTTAAGGAATTAGGCCAGAGACAAAAGCAGGGAATTCTTTAAGCCTTGTTTTGTGCTAAGAGAAATGTTTGACATTTCTGTGGAGAGGTGTTTAGTTTGGATTCATTAGGTCTTAGGGACTCTTTTCTCTTTTCTGGCCTTTCAGATTCTGTCACTGTTTTTTTCTGTGTTTGGTAGACTGAAGAGACATTACCAGAGTGTAATTAGGTTTCCTACATTCGAATAGCAAAAATCCACTTGTTTTAAATGGGGAGACCAAGTGTTCCCCTTGCTCAGCAGGCCCACACCCGAGTCCCACTTTCTGATACCCATCTGGTTGGAAGAACGGGCAGCGACAAAAGCAAGGAGGGAAAAGGCTTTCGCATAAATGTATGTCCTGGTTGAAATAAACACCTCCCATAAGCATCTTTAAACAAAGTGATTGACCGTCACTCCCACAGTTCCACCCACAAAGGCCTATGCTTCAACTAGAAATATGAAAGAAATTCAGCTGTAACATAATTTTTTTTAAAGCAAAAGGAAACTTTAAAATATTTTTTTATTTTGCAACACCCTGGCTAACTCCATTCCCTTCCAAGGTCATTTAGAAGATGTCTGTGGCCTGGCCTGGAAATGGTGCTTTCTGGACAGGGTATCGCGGCCAGATCATCTGCCTTCTGCTAAACAACAGAGAGGGACTTTGCTAGATGACTAGTTTCACCGCCTGAATTAGCAGAAGCTCAGCTGTTTGGTAATTCCCCAGATCCTAAAGCCAGAAGTAGAGCTTGATCATATTTTTCCTTTTCTTCTTAGATGTGACATTATTCACTAAACCACCGTGATTTGCTCACTGCTTTACCATGGTCGGTAGCAAAGCATGGATGAGATAAAGGCTTCACTCAAGAACAGACCATACTGTATATATAGTCATATACAGTAACACCTTGGTTTGCAAGCATAATTTGTTTCAGAAACAAATTACTTGTATTGGAAGACATCGCTCATTTACCACGTTAAAATGTATTTAAAATGTTTGCTCGTCTTGCGGAACACTTGCAAACCAAGTTACTCGCAACCCAAGGTTTTACTGTATGTCTATAACTATAGTTGACAGTCAATATTATTTTATATTAGTTTCAGTGTGCAGCGCAGTGGTTAGGCATTTATATAATCTATGAAGTGATCCCCCTGGTAGGTCCAGTGCCCATCTGACACCCTACATAGTCTTTACAACATTATTGATTATATACCCCATACTGTGTTTCACATTCCTGTGACTGTATTGTGACTACGAATTTATACTTCCTACTCCCTTCACCTTTCTCACCCATCTCCCAACCCCCCTCCAATTATATTGTTTTGTACACTTGAAACTAATAAAAAAAAATCCAGAGATTAGCGAGCACTAACCATGCAGACTACACAGGTTCTGTTCCAACTAAATCCCAGTTGATGTTCCAAAGCTTGCCAGTCTCAGCCCAAGGGCCTCTGACTTTCAGCTTAAGAAACATGCCCTGTGGCAACTGTGGGGCCCTCTGTTCTCCACTCACCCCACACCTCCGAGAGGGATAAGTTCACATGCGCCCATGGCTGAGCCCTCACCAGTGACATCCTTATTGGGATGCGAGCTTTCTTTGGCTGTCTGACAATAGCCCTTTGGCAGATCTGGCTGGGAAAGCATTAACCAAAAACAAAAGCCAGAGACACAGAAGAAAGGCCTAGTGCTCATGATTAAATAGGAGCAACCAGATAATAACATCTTTAACTGGTGGAGTACACCATTGTCAAGTATGCCTCCCCAACCCTCCCCCTAAAAAGAAAAAAAGTACCAAATCGTCTTTATTGAAACTGTGGAGGACCTATCAGCCATGTCATTCCAGCCCCAATAACAAAGATATACATGATGCACTAACCCCATTAGCTGACTATGTCCAGGAAAGCTTTCAACATGCACCTCAATGGACCTTTCTCCCATTGGATGTTAAACTCTACCATGTTTGCTAAAATTAATTCTAATCTTAATATTATTTAATAGAGTGAAAAACTCAGATGATTTTTCCCCTTCTTTTTGAAACACTGGATTATAAATTGTAGTTGAACTGCTATGAGGACCCAGAGGGGTGCATCAAAAACCATTTTGTAGCTCCACATAATTTAGAAGGCTTTGAGAATAAATATAAAGTAAAAAAAAAAAAACAATGGTTAAAATCACTGATTCTTTAAAAATGGTACAAGATAAGTCCATTAGACTTTGTTCGCTGAAAAATAAGTAGGAAGGGGTAATAAGATAAGCATTTGTGAAAAGACATGAATATCAATAAAATATAAGTAATTATTTAAAACATTAGAAGAAAGATTTGATAATCCAAGTATGAATCATGGGTGGAAACTTGTGTTTCCTTTCCTAAAAGAAAGACCATAATGGTCTCTGGGCAGGAAAGGGGATTAGAAGGAAAAGGAGAAATGCCAAGAAATAGAGAACATTCAAGCATAACACACCCCAGCCACACAAGTGTCGTTTTTTGAATGGAGGTCTGAAAAATCTGAAAAACTTGTCAGGCAAGAGTTTTGCCGTAATGGAAAAAGTCCCCAGTTCCTGGATAAGGGTGGCATATTACTGATCAGTCCCCTTGGGTAAAAGCCATCCTTCTCAACAGTGAGCCCATGTTTTAGAGAAGCGTGTCCTTTGTATCCCTGGCACTGATCCTAAAGTGTCCGGAGGGGCAGGAAAGGGAGCCAGCAAAGGAGTTTGAGCAGGAGGGAGAGGACAAACGTCCTAGTCCTTAAAGTAATGCTACTCTGAGCAATAACACAGGTGAATAAGCTCATGAGAGGAAAACCCAATGTGTTGTTTCATTATACCGAATAAATTTAGTCGACCAGATATATTTAAATAGTTGTAATTATCATTTTCTCTCCTGTTTAAATACTCAGAGGCAGGGGAGAGACGCTAAGCTCTTCTTGAGGATCAAAAGCAACAAAGTTGGCTTAAAATATGCTTTGGCATATTAATTATTCAGTGGTGAGTAGGTTGGGCTGTTTACCACTGGAACGCCATTAAGCAAAAGGCCACTGATAAGGACATAACAATGATGGAATTTTCTCTGCAAGCCTGCATCCATTCATACCATATAAAATCAATTACTATAATTCCCACAGGACTTTTCCCCCCTAAATCTTCCCAATATAATATGTTCTAATGTGCAAAGAAAGCTGCAGAGAACACTCTCCATCTTAACCCTGGAGTCTTTGACCCTCAGCACCTCAGGGTCTTCATTAATGGTAATTAATTAGAACCAAATGTGTTTCTATATTTTAAATCTCTGTGTAAATATACTTGCTATATCCTAAACAAAAATAGCTACTATCCCTGCATAGCATTCTTCTTATTTGTTCATTATTGTGCAGATAATAACTTTAAATAAACGTGATCCTTAAACTTCTTAATAAAGACAAATCGTCTTTGTTAGCCATTATAAAAAGACACATATTTTGCAATCATATGTGGGTTTTTACTTTTGAGATACTGTAAAACAGCATTTCTTAAAAAAGAAAAGAAAAGAAAAGAAAAACCTAACAGTTTAGTGGTTACCAGGGTAGAAGGGGGGTGCGGGGAGGTTGAACAAGGTAAAGGGGGTCAAACATATGGTGACAGAAGGAAACTAAACTCTGGGTGGTGAGCACACAATGCAATATACAGATGACATATTACAATATTGTGCAGTTGAGACTGATACAAACTTATTAATCAATGCTGCCCCAATCTATTTAATTAAAGAAAGAAAGAAAGAAAAGATCATACCATAGGGCGAGGGGGTGGAAACTTAGAGTTTCCTTTCAGCAGTTGCTTTTGTTTTTCTTACAGTGACCAAACCTCATCCCATCCTCCCTTGCTTACTTGCAGATAAGACAGGATATCTCGAGGCATTAACAATGTAATTATGTCTCACATATTCAGTTAGTTCCTAAATTTCCTTCTCTCTGTGTGACATCTAACTGCTCAGGTCCATGCCGTAAGAAAATATGATTGATTTCCAAAGGGAATAGTTGAAACAAAAAGAGATGCATTTCTGGAGATGGCATTTTGTTGAACCTTTTCTAGAAATAAGCAAATATCCTCAGAAAATTAATATAAGTATGTAGAGGCTCTTGACAGAATGGATTTCATTTAGACCTTTCAGTCTTTTATATCAAACCATTTCACAGGATAGTGTGAAAGCTAATGGTACCTTTCTAACAACTGCAAACCTTACTCCTCTTTCTCACAATAAGAGCACATTATCCCTCAAAATTTGAAAAGATTGCTAAAGAAATTTTTTTCTCCCACATCTGGATTAAATATAAAAATCAAGAGTTTTGCTCACAGGCACTAAATAGGTAGTTTTGATTCTTAGTCTTAACCAAATTCCCAACATAACAAGACAATTTTCTATATTTGATATGGATGCTAAGGGTTCCTTTGCAGATATTATTTTAAATGTGATTATGTCATCTCCCTTTTTAAAAAATATATTGTTACAAAATAAAGACTTTTTTCCCTTAGGTTGCCTGTCACTTTTGAAATGGGAAACATGATGAATTATGGCACATTTGCTTTGCTATGCTTTATCAGCCTCATTAGAGATGATGCATGATCTGAACTTTACAGAAGGGAAAAAAAATACGTGGACACCCTCTTTCTTATCTCCTCTGTTTACCTCTGAAATTGTGCCATTTTACTTGTTGCACAAACTGACCACCTATTAACAAGAAAGGAAGTCTCATCTGTAAAACTCATGGTTTTCCTCTAGAATAGCCCTGAACTTGAGCTATAAATTCTCGAAGAGCGATATTTCTAAATTTCTAATTTTTTTCCATTTTCATGCTATACAACAAACAATTTCATGCACACGTATAAATTTGATGGAAATGGTTATTTTTATTGTAACTCAGTTTCCCAATGAGAGAGCCTTCAATGAGAAAGCTTCAGTTTAATGAAATCCACTCTCATCCACAAATTTAAACAAATTTTACTCTCTTTTAGAATCATATGGTTTGCTGAATATTCATTTGTAAAGAAATTTTAAGACTGTGTTTTAAACTGATTTATGCCAAATAAGTTTTAAGTAAGTCTTGAAAATACAAAAAATTTATTACAGAGATAAAAAGCCATATCTTCCTACTTGTCTCTAAAGGACTTTGAAAATTTGATATTGACTAAAACCTGGACAGATTCACCATGATGGAGGCAACAGAAAAATGTTTCCCCAAGTTGAATTCAATACTTATCAGCTAGAACAATTCCTCTTTAATCCTTTAGATATTAACTGCTACTGAGATACAAAATGCAAATGAATATTATTTTTAAATGTTAAATACAGAGTTGGAAAAGGCACTTGGCTTCAAAATCAGAAAGGTGACTGACTACTTTGAAAGCAAATATACATATTATCTGAATTTCATTTTCATTAATATATTTTCATTTCTGGCCTTTGTGATTGGTGAGTTAGTTTCCTTTGTAATAGAAAGAACACTGAGGCACTTCCATTAAAAATGATAACCAAATTCCAAAATTGTGGAGAGCTGCACTATAATCCCTTCACGTATTGCTTGGGAGAATCTTCTAGGTGGCCCATGAGTCAATCTTTACTTTTAAGGATGTTTTCAAAAAGAATATCTATACTTTTGTACTGTGGTGACCCAGTCAGAATTTACCATGCAATGATGGAGATGACATCTAGAGGAAAGATCAATCTTAATCCAATTATCATTTAATCAAATAAAGAATTAAATTACTTACAATCCTGTGAAGGAGGATGCAGGGGGCTCTGCAAGCACATATCAACCTAACACAGGAAGTCAGGGGGCCCCCAACCTAGTGCAAGATGTTGGGGTGGGGGGACCTACTGCAGGATGTCTTAGTCCTTCCTTAGAAAAGAATATTAGGGTATAATGAGGCCCCACCTCCAAATACCATTACAGTGGGGATCAGCATATGAATTTGAAGGGGACACATTCAGTCCATGACAGACTGGCTTGCTTATAGCATGGCTGAATTACCCCCAAAAAAGTGTGTTAAGCCTTCTCTCATAGCACAGAGTGAAAGAGAGAGACCAACCTTCCATCAGCTCTGAGCCCTCTTGGCATTCTGGGTTTTCAGGTGGCATTGTCTAGTGGGCAATGGGGTCAAAGAAATATGGAGGGCAAGGGAAAGAATTCTAGACAAATATACAGATTTGGAAGACAGCCAAGAGTATACAGAAAGAACCAAGGCCAAAGGCGAGGCCCTGGGGAACTCCTGTCACATGGACTGAACCCCTTTCGTTTTTCATAATGTAGCATCAAACTATACACCAACTCATATGATTCTAATTCCTCTTATAGAAAACACTTACCTTGCCAACTAAACTGTTAGATCCTTGAGGTCAAGAGAATATAACAAAATGCTCTTATATCCAATCGCTCACCCAAAATAAAAGCCAGGAGTTAAGGGAACTCTCTAAATTCCACCACCCAGACCCAAGAAACCAAGCAGCATTGATTTAAATATTCCATTCCACAGATCAGTCACTGTTTTGTTTTGTCAGATGAACTGCCTGAATTATCATTTGCTTCTTAAAATAGGTGAGATCAGTGATTGCTCATGGGGTATGAGTGGGACAAAGTGGGTAGCAGGTAACAGAATTTCTCTTGGACTTTCTAGAATTCAGGCTGCCAAATGCAATGAGGTAGCTGGTTGCAAACTGTCCTTTCCAAGACATAATGTTAGAAAAACCCTTTGGAAGTGTGAACTCTCATGGGACAGGGTCTCTTCCCTCATCACCTCTTAGATGGACTCAGCCTTCTGTGATTGATGCTGAAATATATGTTTATGTGTGCTCATGGATACAAAAGTAATTGTATTTATAAGGCCAGTTTCAAGCCCTGGTTATCTTTGTTTTTCCAATCATCTTCTTTCTGTTTGAACCTGAAGAAGTGTCTTAACATGTGCTATTGTCTGAAAGTGTCCCCACCCTCACCCCCAAATTCATATGTCGAAGCCCAAACACCCATGCAATGGTATTTGGAGATGGAGTTGTTGAGAGATAATTAGCTTTAGATGAGATCATGAGGGTGAGGCCCCCATGATGGGATTGGTACCGTCACAAGAAGAGACATCAGGGTTCTCTCTCTCTCTCTCTCTCTCTCTCTCTCTCTCACTCTCTCTCTCTCTCTCGTCTGTGTGAGGACACAATGAGAAGGCAATGGTTTACAAGCCAAAAGAGAGTCCTCACTGAGAAACCAAACTACACATTGGTCTTAGACTCCCAGGCTCTAGAGCTCTGAGAAATGTCTGTTATGGAAGCTACCCAGTCTGTGATATTTTGCTATGAGAGCCCAAGCAGACTAATGCAATGTGTATGCCCAAGATGAGAGACCAAAACCCTTGCAAAGCTCTTTAAGGTATAATGAGAGAAGCTGATGAGAATGTCTAACACGGGCCTTTTAAAATATTTGATCATTTGGAGTGATTTAGAATGCTTTAAGTTAATATGAATAACGAATATATTCCCTTTCACCATAGTCAATTTCATTGTGTAGGAATTTTGGTTTACTTGGTAATACAATCTAATTTTTATACTATTCTACAATTTATTTAAAGAAATGTTGCTTCTGATATAAATATATAGATTTCTCCAAATAAACCAACTATGATGAGAGAGTTAAATTTGGTGCCAAGGATATCATAAGGTATTACACCTTCTCTATTAAAAAAATTAATATTTCCAGATTGGAAGAAGTAGCAGTACATTTCTGAAATCTGAAATCGGTTTCGCATCCGGGTTCTCAGTGGGGCACCTGGTCCGTTTTCCTGCAGCCTGTCTACATTGGGGTATTTGTACAACCGTTTCTTTAATAAATCTGCTTTGAAACACAGAGGAGGCATGCTGTTTAAAAGCTGGTGAAAGGTGATTGCTAGCCTTGAAATAAAAAAGCCGAGTTTCATTTGAAAAAACAAGACCCTTCTTGGTTTGACTGAAATGCATTAAACAGGATAGAGAGACTATCTCTTGTAATTGTCAGCAGATTGGCAATCTGACATATAATTCTGGCAAACCTGTCCTTAATTGCTAAAATATGACTTCCCAGCAACTACAAGTGTGTTCTGGCAATGTCAAGTTATCCCAAACCACATGACTTGACTTTTGCTTTAGAATTAAAATTGAAGATTTATCCCAGGTTGAAGCTGTGCCTTGTGCATTCTGCGAGAACTCCATAGACTGCAGACAGGAAAACGGGATATCGTTACAGCATTGCAGTGCCCCAGGGGTCAATGTCAGATACAATCTAATTTAACATCTTTATTAAGGATCTCGAAGAGGGAGTAAGCCACATATTAATGAAATGTGCAAATGATATTAAACTGGGAGCTGGTGTAACCACCAGTAAGGACAAAGAAATAATAGAAACGCACCAAAAGAGGTTAAAACTATGAGCAGAAAATTATTACATGAAAATCACCTTCTTGGGATTGATAGCTTTGGAGATGAGCACTGGGAGTCAGAAATCTCCAAGTTTGGGGGCTGCATCCAGCTGGGAATTAAGAAGAAGAAAAAGAGGGCAACCTTTAGCAAGTATCTAATTTAGACACCAATGTAAACACTTTACATCACATTATGTAAATTTATACAGTCTTTAAAATCAGAAAGATCACCAACTCTAAAACAGACACAAGCCAATTCAAATGTTGGCTTAACTAAATATGACACAGATAGCTATTAAAAATGACTAGTGCATGAACAATATGCAGAATATATGAATTACCACTAAGTGAGAAAAAAGAATGTAAGATATATGCATGATGATCAAATATAACATAGTACAACATAAAATGTGTATATGCTCATTAAACGAACTCCAGAGGTCTCCACCCAGAAACCACTTTTCCAGTATATACTAATTTGGCAAAAACAAATAAACTTGTGTGTGTCTCTCTCTCTCTTTTTTTTTTTAATGGTGAAACAATTCAGAAGCCCTGAACGTCTAGCATCTATTTCTCCATCCTTTCCCATTTTCCACCCAAACAACTGTTGGGACAACTGCCAAAGCTGTTACTAGAATAAGATACCCTTGGGGCAGCATCTGACAACCTTTCCGTCTTCCGGTAGGAGTCCCCTGCCTGCCTATAACTTCTTGAAATCACTTTCTGCCTTCTCCACCTCTACTTCTACTTCTGTGTCAACAATCTTAGTCACCCAGTCAATCTGACAAAAAAAAACTTAAACAAGCAAACATCCTAAAACAGAGGTTTGCATTTTAGGGCTTCTGCCCTTTTCCCATATCCCTTAGAATTCCTCACCGGACATGTCTTAGTTGAACTACACATAATGGCATATACACACAAAGGGAGCCCTTACATAACCACGTTTGACTTCAGCCCTTAATCTTTGCTGCCTACTCTACAATAAAAGGTAGTTTCCCCTTCTAATTCCTTCTATGAGTCTCTTCCTGCTTTGAGGATCCAGGAGGGGATGTAAAGAAGGAAACATCCTCTGGTGGCCCAGATATACCTAAAGGGAACCCACTGACCTAGCTTAGAACCCACAGCCATGGCTCCTTCTAAACGCAAGACATTAGTAGCAAACCATCTACAATGCAGGTTAAGTGGATCCAAGGAATCGAGGATGCTGAGGTCCTAACGCAGTAGAAAAAAATATTTCTATCCATGCTTCACACAAGGAACCTAGCCCACATCATGTAACTGTGGTTTTTATTGCCTCTACATCAAAATGATTCAGGAATAGTAGTGGGTGACCAGAAGGTCATGAAAATGGGCCAGTGGGCACATGAGGGGAGATGACAAACACCAAAGAAGGATTGCAGCTCATAGGGGCAGAGATGCTGAAAACCTTCAAAGGACATCCTTGCCAATGAGGAAGTGTTGCACTATTTTATATACTAGAAGTAATTACGAGAAATCTGAGAACAAAATTCAAGGAGAAAACAGGTGGCCTAAATTTTATGAATTTTATTATAGTTTAGCCTTTTCACGGTTTAAGGTACCTAAAGGTGAATTTAACAAACATGAAAAGTAGGTACTGAAAGTTGCATTCATGATTTCTAAATTACAATGAATTAAAATAAGCTTCTCCACATAAAAGTCAGGTTTCCTTTAGTTCTTTACCCAAGTTCATTTACAAAGTAAGATTTCCATGTAACCTCACCGCTATATTAAGCACAAATGACCTCTACCCCACCCCAAACGCAGTAATTTCCAAAGTTAGAAAAAATATTTTCAAAAAGTCATTTACGTTTCTTAGATACTTTAGCTTTTCTTAATACACATCTGAAGTTCAACCAGAGAAATTTTGGGAATACTTTCTATTATGATAAAATAGGACTTTTTTTTCTCCCTAGAGAAAAATTAATTTAGCTTACCTGTCTATGCCTTCTTCCACGTGTATGTGAAGTACAAAGTGTCCATGTCACAATGTGTGGGAAGACATTTAGTGCCTGCTCCTTGCCAGCCAATCTTCTAGGTGGTGGGAATGCAGACAAAAAAGAAAAAAATCAAAACTACTTCCTTCTCTAAAAAACCTCCTCATCAGATGGCAGACATTAACCAATGAATAGTTTTATTTTGTAGGCTATATTCAAGCAATGGAATTAATAACACCAGTAGGTCTTCCAGTAATGCCACAAATAATAAATGACTTGGTTTTCAAATATGAAGTTACAAGTTCATTAAATGGGACTATGTGATTTTTTTTTCAAAGAACAAAATATTAACTTCCAAAGATCATCAGAAAAGCCAGTGGCAAATGTAATATTGCTCACTGATATTTAGTTCCCCTCTCCTGGGCACATGAAAGCATTATAATTCCCTGTCCCCTTGAAATTAGGCGTGGCCATGTGACTTGGTTTGGCCAATGAAATGTGAGCGAAGAGTGGAACTTCTTTCTCAGTGGCATCTTTCAATGGCCAGCGCTTGAATTCTCTCTCGCCCAGCTCTGGCAACCGCTGAAGTACATGTTGAAAGGAAAGTGACATGCAGAGCTGTCACCTGGAGGCTAGCACTCTGGAGAGCCACCCAGGTGTGCAGTGAACTTTGCCTGAGCCGGAATTAAACCTTTGTTAAAGTCACTGACACTTGGGGATGTTTGTTACGGCAGCCGAACTTTGCCTATCCCAACTGGTACACTCATTAAACTTAAGGACAGATATGAGGTCTTCATTATAAAGTAGTGTTGCTCAAAAAAGATACAGTCATTCTAAACAAGCTAATTGCCAGCTAGTCCAAAAGCATTTATTGCAAGGCCACACGGTGAAGAAGAGTTTCAGCAGCCATGCGACCGGATTTTTATTTTGTAGAATATTTTGGTTTTTTGTTGTTTTTTTTAAAGATTTTTATTGGGGAATTGGGGGATGGGAACAGCACTGGGGAATTGAGGGAAGGGGGACAGACAAGTTGCTGTCCTTTTGTTCTTCAGTATAGTTGTGGAGAACGTTGCTTCACTGGCCCAAGTTGGCACCATCATTGCGCTCTTCCCGGGTGAGGCAGATCAGTTGCCAGCCTCTGGACAGCCGCTCACGTGGCTGCTGGCTGCTCTCACTAGCTGCTGGCTACACACGGTAGCTCATGGCAACCCACTGCAGCAGGGGCTGCAGCCTACGCTGTCGCCGGCGACCCACGGCAGCCCAGCTCCAGGTTGAGCTGCTGTTCAGCATCCTAGCTGTAGAGGGCCATGTCACTGGCCCTCACATGTGAGATCCAAACCGGGGCCCTCTGGCGTCCCAAGCCAGTTCTTAACCAACGCGCCACTTGCCGGCCCTGTAGAATATTTTGAATTGATGACTTTTCCCAGCCCACAGCTATCCATGAATAGTGACAAAAAAAAAAAAAAAGGATCTGTACAGAGCAGCTAAGTTTGCAGTGGGCCTTTTTCTTCCATCCCACAGGTAGCCTGGGGGCCTGCATCCATACATTCCTGAACAAACATTTGTAAATCCTTTAACAGAGGCAAAGTGGTTTTCCTACTTCCACTGTGAGACACTTAGAAGAGATTTTGACAAGGAAAAAAATGCAAGTGATCAGGAAACTGTTCTCAAAATTGACTGTATAGTTATAATGATGGGTAAAATAAAAATAAGTATGTCTAATCACAAAATAGTTTATCTTTTGCATTGAAGATCATTCTCTTGTATCTAATTTGGAGAGATACTTAACAAATAGTATAACAAAGGCTTTCTTCCTATTATAATAAGTAATTGATGTAGATGTAACCATTTTTACCTGATGGGTTTCAGAGCCGAAGACTGACAGCCACTCACAGTACCATCATTGAAAAGCTGCAGTCTAGATGATTTGTTGTTTTTTTAAAGACGTTTGTATGCTTCTTGAAATGAGAAAACATCCTAACCATGAAAGAGCCCTGTTAGAGCTGTTTTCTTGAAGTACTTTGTACAAAATTTCGAAACAACTTCAGAGGTCTAGCGTATAAAACCATGGAGACTGACCGAGTAGCCCGTCTGAACTTTGAGTCCGAGAACAAACGTGCTGGTGTCTGGACTCACGTCTCCTTTGCATCCAAACCATGTAATACTCGGGCCCAAGAGCCAATGTTCTCATTGTAAAGCTGCACTCATTCCTTCTCCTTGAACAACCTCCAAAGCTGCTCAGTTGCCTGGTGCATACACTTCAAGTTTCTTAGCCCACTCCTCTATCCAGAATACCCTTTCCCCCTTTGTGCCAAGTTGGTCTCACTCCCCAGACTTATCATCATGCTCTTTCATTCTTTTATCTGAGACATGTTTCTTCCACTTTTCTTTTCTCCACTGGTGAACTCATTACTCACAGCTTGCCCATATGACATCTGTTTGGTAAAACCAATGTCACTTGTTTCTTTCGTGATACCTACTGCGAATGCATGTTTGTTTATAGGGCTACATCACATGATATGTTTGCTATATTTTATTATAATTTTTAATTACTTGTCCAGGTGGACCAACCCGATCTTTTCAATGGCAAAGAATGTATTTTTATGTAACTTTACATCACACTCTCCCTATCAAATAGCTCATGTGTCTGGCATATAATTGTGGGGAAATATTTGTTGAATGAGCGAATGAATGAATGAATGAATGAATGAGTGAATGAATGAGACCTGCATTCAGCTGATGATTGTACCAATAACCTGCTGTGTGATCTTGGCCAGATCATTTCACCTCTCTGTGCCCTAGCTTCCCGATAGGAGAAAGGGGGACAATAATTGTTACCTGCCATAGAGGGATGCTGCAAGGATTAATGAAATAATTTTTGCAAAGCAGTTTGAGATCCCTGGAAGAAAGGCACTATGTAAGAACAAAGTGTTATTATAATTATTATGTAGCACCTTTCATCTGAGAATCTCAAGGCACTTCACAAAACATTAACTCATTAATCTTCCCAACGCTCCTGCGAGGGAATTCCATTATCTCCGTTTTAGACAAGGGGACGATGCAGACAGCAAGAGGTTAAATTGCCTAGCCCGCTGAGTGCCCCTTCCAAGGGCACGTCTCCCTTTCAACCTGCAGGCCTGGTAACTTCCCCCTTCTCCCTGTGCAGAGAAAGCCGCTGAGAGCCTGGGCTGGATGGCAAAGATCCAGTTGGCATGACAGGTTAGGTTAATACCTCCCACAGAAGAAGGGGTGGGCTGGGGCAGCAAGGTGAAGACCACAATCCTCCCCTCAACTGTAACAGAGAGAAGTCCATGTGAGCCATGCCTCGCAATCCCTCGCTCACCCTCCCGCAAAGCCTTTGGCTCCGATCTTTTCATTAGCCCTCTTTTAACTTGACACCTTTCCGAGATGTCTGTCTCTCAGCCAGAAAATGTCTCATCACCTTGAATACAAAGGTAGCAGTTTAGCAACCAAAGAAATAATCCTAAAGACGACATTCAAAGGAGCTTTCCCCTCCTAATACTGTTTTTCCTGCTGAATCCCATGAATGTTAGCTGAGACAGGTGGTACTAATCCTCCTTCTAAAAGGAAAAAGGAAGAATGTTAGCTATTCTGCATATACTGGGGAGGGAGGGAGTGGGGGAAGCCATAGTTTGGATAAAGATGCTGTTACATCAGGATCTCGTCTAGCACAGTGGAGCCACTTCTATTCATAGCTAACCAGGGAGGCGACAATTGTGTTTTTCTCACAAATGTTAAATTCATACTTCCTGGACGTGGCGGTCAAGGTTACTGGCCCAATAATGTGGGCAAATTTGCTACAAACATACACAGCATGGGTGTCTCAATGTCCTGGCAATAACAGGGTCTACAGGCCAGGTGAATTCAGCACTCGGCCTGCCCATAATGCTTCTCTCATACCCACCCCTTGGGCAAACACTGAGTTTCATCTTGATTTTTAAATCCAGAAGAACATAATTAGTTCATTATGATAAGTTTCATGCTGATACCTCCTCTGAAAGTTGGAATGGAATATCCCTCAACTTTGTCCATACTTGTGGCTCTTCTATCCTACCCATCTTCTAGCTACTGAGAGCAAACAGAGCTCCTAAGTTAAGTGACTTCAATTACAGAGAAGAAAAAAGTATCAGTATTGACAATAACTTTTAAATCCACTATCTATAGAACCCCCACAGGATCCAGTGCATGTTAAGTGATTCAATATTTACTGAACAGAAGAATTCATCTTTGATTTTTAGATCCACCCTTTATTTTTCTGAAGTATTTTGTTACCGGTGAGAACTTGCTTTCCAGTTTGTATTTTGCCCCGCCACTATTTAGAATTCTAAGCAACACTTGACTTTCCAAGTACAAAGTACATTCCACCCAGTGACCCAGTACTATGGTTGGCACTGTTCGAGCACTTACGTAAAGGATGGGTCCATATGGGGCCCCTCATTTCTCAACAGAAACAGTAGAGTATCCCCAGGTGAACCAGGTCCAATGTCTCCTCCACAAGTTGCCAAAAGAGAGCGGTGACAATGGTCACATCCATTTATCCATCCTGTACTATGGGCCAGGCACTGTGCTAAGCCCTTCACAGACTCTAATCTCCACACAAGCAGGAAGACCATCTAATCCCCCCCCCCAGCCGTCAGTGGAGAGGTTAATCACACAATGCATAAGAGGCAGAGCTGGGCTCTGAACACAAGAGTCCATCTGCTCCACGGTGGGGCTCTTCCCATCACACCACTCACGCCCCAAGGAGACACTTGCTTTGTCTTGGCCCTATTGGTGTGCACCTTGGGGGGTGTTTGCCAGGGTGCCCAATGTTCACAAAAATCTCATTTCCAACTCAGGCTCAGCGGAAGACACATTGTCCGCTGTAGTTTACAAACACTAAAAATGGCAACGAAAAGTGTGGATACCAGACAGGGTAATGAAAGAAGGAACTCTCCTTGCTCAGGAACCCAGTGGGGGGGACATCGTTTTTAACTTTCACACTGATTTCTTCAACATGAAATTTACCCAACCAGAATGAACATGTCAAAATAGGGAAGCCTCCATTGTGCAGATTCGAAGATTCAAAATGTCATGGAAAAGTAAGGTGTTTTTGAATGAAATAACTCCTCTGGTGAGTTATGTCTGAACATGACCACTGGAATTTCAGAATTGACTGTAGGGAGATAAAAATGTAAATGAGCCTGGCCCGCAAGATCCCAGGCTGCAGGGTTTTCTGGGGAGAGGAATAGGAAGTTGAACAACTATGGTTTCATCCCAAGAAAATTAACCTTGCATTAAGAGCCAAACTTCTTATGAATGCCAAAAAAAGCCCCCAGATGTTTCTATAACTCAGCCACTTCCAAAGAGTGGGGTATTACTTACAAAAAAAACCCCTAAACAACAACAACAACAAAAACTCTATAATGTTTCCACTTTGCTAAACATGGCTAGATTAATTAGCGTGTTCGTCAACACTGCTCTTTTTAGATTGACAACTTGCTTTCCAAAATTGATAAAAAGAATAATTGCCTGACCATCCAGACCCTAACGTGCTTCTGCACTCAACAGCTTTTATGGGCCTTTGAAATTCTCACCTCCATTTAGGGACCGTTTTAATTGGACCCTAGACCACTGGGTCTCGCTCACACCTCCCGTTCCAGACGCTGGAAGGGAGGGCTGCGAATCCTGGTTCCTTCAGCAGGGTGACTGGTAGGTGTCTGAAAGGGAATGTTGCTGCTTCCTTGTCTTTCCACGTTTATTTATAGTTTTCATCTGCAGACGTCTAGACAGCTGCTAGAGCTACCCACTGAGCCCAGTGTCACTAAGTGGGATTAAAATTATGCCAGGAGGCAGGTAAACCCCGCACTCAGGGCCAAATAAGAAGCATCCAGAAGCAAGGAAAGGCAGTGAATTCCCAGCTGACACTGCGCCTTGAGGAGAATAATCCAGATGTGAGGGCTCCGGGATGTCCTTTATAAAACAGCTGAGAGGTTGTAAGAGCATTCCATCTGTTGGATCCCATTCCATCCCAGGCATGGCAATCACTTGTTTAATTGTCCATATTTCCTAGTAATTTTTTTTTTAAGATTTTATTGGGGAATCTGGGAAAGGGAACAGCGCTGGGGAATTGGGGGAAGGGGAACAAACAAGTTGCTGTCCTTTTGTTCTTCAGTCTAGTTGTGGAGGACGTCGCTTCACTGGCCCATGTTGGTATTATCATTGCACTCTTCCCAAGTGAGGCAATCGCTCGCCGGCCATTGGACAGCTGCTCCCTGTGGCTCACGGGGCGGCTCATGGGGCAGCTCACGAAAGCTCACATTGGCTGCCAACTCATGGAAGCCCAGCTCCAGGTCAAACTGTTGTTCATCTTCTTAGCTATAGAGGGTGCAGCATCACTGGCCCTCATGTGGGATCCAAACCAGGAACCTGCTGCTCAGAGCTGGCGTTCCAAGCCAATTCCTAACCAACGTGCCACTCAGCCGGCCCCCTAGTAAAAATGTTTAAGGGCAGGGAATGGATCAGTTCCCTTCACCAACACATCCCCAATCCCTAATATAGGACCCACCAAGGAGTAGGCAGGCAAAATATTTTTGAATATCGGATGTCACCCCTGACCTGGTTTTGTCTTCTGGACTATATTCACTCATTCTACAAATACGGATTAAGTTGCCCTCTGTGTGCCAGGCATAGCATCAGTGGGATGAGGTTGAATGACACATGAGTTCTGATGAGGCATTTCACTGGAGGAGCGGGTGGTCCAGGCTTTAAGAGGCAGAGGAAGGAATCATTAGCTCCTAGGCAAGAAAAGTAGTAACACAACGAGGAAGGAGGGAATAAGGGGTGGACACCAGGTCGTCCTAGGATGGTCTCTACCTATTCTCTGCTCTGGTCTTCTGCCTGGATCTCAGTGTGGCATCACAGTGGCCGACAGGTGTGCCGGCTCCCATGTGAGGTAGGGCTCCACAGATGTTCAAAGTTCTTGTCTGCAGCAACAACCGAGAGCCGGGTCCTTGGGGGGTTCTCCCAGCCCTAACAGCTGATGCCGTCTCATTACCCACCAGGTCAATGACGAGCAGACAGCTGCTCCTCACATGTCACTCTTTGTTCATCTTGGCACCAAGGCCCTGTTCTGTGGAGGCCACTCTAATCCTTAGACTGCAATGGCTTCGTTCAGCACCACTCCATCTTGCATTAGTTCCGTGGCCTGAGGGAAACCCTGCTCTGAGCCTTGTTCCTTCATCCACACAGTGGGAAGAATGATTTCTGCTCTTCTTTGCTTTATAAGCTTCTTGAGGATACGAAGACCCATAGGGATCTTTGAGAAAAGTGAAATGTCACATGACAACTAAAGGATGTCAAGAAAACGTTTTTCCTCCTAATTTTCTTCTCAAAATGGAGATGGTGATGCAAATGGTTGGAGAGGTGGTAGATGAATTTGGAAGGATATAATTGATGTATTGGTGTATTTATTCAGCAAGTTATTAAGTACTTGTTGTATACCTGTCCCAGAATATCTTATGGAACCTCCCCCTGCTGTTTTACGATGCTTTATCATCACATATAACATTTGTGAAATGATATGCGAATCCCAAGTGAGGGTTCAAAGGGAATGGCTGGATATCAATAATCTCCTGTATCAGAAGTGATAATAGATTTGGGAATTTGTAACTTCACTAAGAAGGGGGGGGGGCGTTAGTGAGCAGCTGTCCTTTCTTTCTGCTATATCAGCTTAATCTTAAAACTGTAAGTTAGCTGCACATGTATTTGAATGAAATAAGGCGTGGAAGAGGAAATATAAAGCTGAGTCTTTTGAAAGCAGCGGTCCTCCAAGTGTGGTCCCTGGACTGGCAGTTGCAGTATTGCTTGAGATCCGACCAGAAATGCAGCTTCTCAGCCCACTGCAAACCTGCTGTACCTGAGATGGGGAGAGGGATGGGGTGGGGGATGCTCAACAGCCTCTGTTCGAACAAGCCCTCCATATTGTGAAGCCTCTTGGTGCTTCTGGGCAGGGGGGCAAACTCCAATAGAGTGTGAGGTCACATCCCCAAAGATAGATGAAAAGCGGGTTTAATTTCTCATTTTGTAACAAGGAAGTACTTTATATACCACCTTCAATAAAATAGTTTCATCGAAAGACTATTGTGGCTATTATGTCTTTAAAACTGAGGTGGTACTAAAAACTCTGATAGTGCCTAGATGGGGATGGGGAAAATAACCATCTGAGAAGGAAAGTTTTGTTTCATGTTTTTGTTTTTTGTTGTTTTGTTTTGAATCTTTTCCCAATGCCAAAGTCAAGTGCATTTTGATTTAAAGTGTCGTATTAACCTTATTAATGAGGGAAATAATTTAGAAAATAATTTGTTATTTCCAAGCTCTTTGTTCAATAGTTACCTATATCTTACAGTAGTCTAATTTTTATGGTTCTATAAATAATCATCTCAAATAATAAATTTGTTGGCTGTGGGAACACAAGCGATAAACAGTACTTTTTTCAACATCTTCAATACAAATTTCAATAACTAACAATCCCCCACAAATTCCAATTAAAGCCAAAATAATATATAACAAACCAAGCTAAGCTCTCTGAAGCTTGGGCACTTAAAATGCAAGAACATGACAAAGGCTCTTTTCCGTGAAATGCTTCCTCCTTATGTTCATGTACTTGGCCATGAAGTCGCACCCAGAACTAACCCATGGGATTAGCCGCCCTGATGACAGAGTTCAGAACATGGTGCTGCTGCTCACTTTCCTCAGAGCTCCCCGAAGCATTCATGCCAGAGTTGTCCTGAGGTCCTTCAGGGCACTTCCCGCTCCCCCAGCTTGTTTCATTTCTTTACTAGAAACCTTTAGTGCGGACAACTTTTCATTATTATTTTTTTTTCTATATCATGAGCCATTCATGTGGCTCTTTACCCTCCTGAGTTCACTTAAGAACACTAAGTAGATGCACAAGCAAAATCAACTGGTGCTAATACCTCTAATTCAACAGGTGCTAATGTGAAAATAATGATGGCCACAAATTAAACAGCTGGTGCCCAGCCTGCCTCTTTCCCCTGTAATGCGACTATAAACAGATCTGTGCTATGTATAGACTCACATCTAATCAGATGGAGTCAATATACAACTGTCCCTTTGAGCATCTCTGAACACTCAGTCACAATCTTGGATTATAATAACTCCTTCACTTCACTTTTCCTACTTCCCATTTGCCATTTTTTATCATGTAAATGTCTAGGCAATGATAGCGTAGATGGCTGAAGAGTGAAAAAGTCAGCATGACTGGATGCTAATTTAGCTGAATTAATATCGACCAGTAGTCCTGATATGCTTTTACATTAGTTAGCTCTTGCTGAGGAATGATTCCATAAAGACTCTGAAATAGACATTTGTCTTCACTTCCCTCCACCAAATTTTTATTGCCCATCTACTATAGGCAATATTACATTGCTTTCTGTCTTTACTAACATTGTATCTAACAGTTCATCATGGGGGATGCTGGAAGGGCCAGCGAGTTGAGCCCTTAACTGCACTTCATCAAGAAATGAACAGAGAACTACATAGACTTAACCAGAAAATTAATACAAAGAACTCTTTCTTATATGGCATCTGAGCAATGAAAGCTTACTGCGGACCTGTGTCTTCTGCCAGTTAGCACTTCTGATCTCACATAAGGCAGGATGAGGGTGTAAGCTATCCTAAGAATTTGATGTGTTTTCCCATTTGCGGGGGGAAAAGATAACAGCATGCACTGGGTTGACCAGTTGTTTCTTTCAGTTGACTGAAATAAGGTGTTCCAGCCTCATGTCGTCTGAATTGTCCAGGAAACATGGGCAAACCAGTGACCAAAAATTAACCTCACTTGCTCAAAAAATATTTTTTTCATCATTAATACATGTGGGTTTTTGTTTGTTTGTTTGTTTTTTAAAGATTATTATTGAGGAATTGGGGGGATGGGAACAGCGGTGGGGAATTGGGGGAAGGGGAACAGACAAGTCGCTGTCATTTTTGTTCTTCAATCTAGTTGTGGAGGATGTTGCTTCACTGGCCCAATTTGGCACCATCATTGCGCTCTTCCCGGGCGAGGCAGATATGTCGCGGCTTCTGGACGGCCGCTCACGGCGGCTGCTGGCCGCTCACGCTGGCTGCTGGCTACATATGGCAACCCACTGCCACAGGGGCTGCAGCCTATGCTGTCGCTGGTGACTCACGGCAGCCCAGCTCCAGGTTGAGCTGTTGTTCAGCATCTTAGCTGTAGAGGGCAGTGTCACTGGCCCTCGTATGTGGGATCCGAACCGGGACCCTCTGGTGTCCCAAGCCAGTTCTTAACCATCGCGCCACTCTGCCGGCCCACATGTGGGTTTTTTTTAACCTTTTTTTTTATTGAAATATACTTGACATAGAACTTTGTGTAAATGTAAGTTATCCATGTTAATTTAATACATTTATATATTGTTATATAATTTCCATTGTGATAATCAGCACCTCTATTACATCACATCTTTTGTCCCCACTTCCCAATTCCTGGTAACTTCCATTTTACGCTCTGTAAATATGAGTTTGGCTTTTTTAGATTCCTCATATAAGTGATAAAATACAGTATATATCTTTCTCTGTCTGATTCATCTCACTTAAACGTAATATTCTCAAGTCCCATTCATGTTGTCGCAATGGCAGGATTTCCTTCATTCACGTGACTGAATAATATTCCATTGTGTATTCATCACATCTTCTTTATCCATTTATCCACTGATGAGCACTTAGATTGTTTCCACATCTCGGCTATGTTGAATAAACATGGGAGTGCACTTATCTCTTTAGTATCCTGTTCAAAACAATATAAAATTCTGATAAATTTCTCACCCAAAAGAAATAAATATGCCTTCATACAACAATTGAATTATGAGAATAGAAAATAATAAAAATTTAATAAAAACCTCAGTGCCAAAATGGAGGATTAATTGCCCAGTTTGCTATGGCTTATCCATTGTGCCTTCTTCTTTTCCACTATGTTCTATTAATTAATTCATCAAATTTTTATTGAGCCCCTATCATATGCCATACACCATATTCCTTAGAGTAGTATTTGTTCCATGCAGCTTATGAATACAATTTTTGTGACGGCTTCTTAATCCATCCACTACATTCATCAAAAATGTACACTATAACTACTAAATCATTTTTCTTTCTTTTTCCGTTTTGCAAATTGTGAGTCATAGCCTCCTACTATGGATATCAATTTTGTGGTTTGCAACTAGCATTTACTTTTCAAAGTGAAATAGACAATAGAAAATACCAGTGTGCATTGCAGATAGTAAATATTGTGTTGGAAACCTTGGTTTCCATAATACACATTTGCATCTGTGTTGCAGTGTATAATATATTGATCATGGTGGGTCTCAGGTAACCTAGTTTGAAAATCACTTCCCTAGACTACAGGCTCTTGAGAGTAGAATATGTCTTTCAGTTTTGTATCTCCAATTGAGCTGCTGCTGCTGCTGCTGCTGCTGGGTTATTACCTCCAAATTGGAGAGAAAGTTCATAGTTTGTTTCTTCTAAATACTGACTTTGAGAATTGCAAATGATGTTCTGATAGTCTTAACGTGATCGTCTATTCCTCCATTTATCAATGCATTATCAGACAGTGGGCAGTGTGGATAGCATCATTCAGTGACTTTTTGTAAAGGAAAAAAATCTTTTATTACTCATACACTCATTTATTCCTTTCCAAAACACTTTTCATCATGTGGACATGGTCTTAGCACCTTGAATGTTAATTATCCACTTAGATGATACTGGGTATTCCTAAGGGGAAAATTTATTTGATGAGTAAGTCGGGGGGGAGGGGGTATTCAAAAACCATGTTTTCAGTATGATTTATTGGAAAGTATGGCCAATTTTGGAAAGTCACATGAGGTAGGAAACTCCAGGACAAACCTTAGATTTGTTGTTCCACCCCATAATTATATGCATTTCCATGAATCTAGATTTTTAGTTGGTTCAATTATTTGTGGAAATGAATATTTGTAGAACAGTGGTTGCCAGAGGCTGGGGGCATGGGAAATAAGGAGGTGTTGGTCCAAGGGGACAAGCTCCCAGCTACAAGATGAGTAAGTTCTGGGGATCTAATACCCAGCATGGTGACTATAATTAACAGGACTGTGCGATATACTTGAGAGTTGTTAAGAGAGTAGATCTTAAAAGTTATCACCACACACCAAAAAAAGGTGATTGGGTGAGAGTATGGAGGTCTTAGCCAATTGTATCGTGGCAATCAGTTCACAATATGTACGTGCATGAAATCATCACATTGTACATCCTAGTCTTACATATATGTCAATAATATCTCAATAAAGCTGGAACTTTTTAAAAATAAACTCCTAAAAGATAAGCAAAAAAAAAGTCTGAATTATGTCAAATAACCTTTATGACACAGAAGCAAGAACCTACGTGAAATATGGAAACTGCCCCCATCTTCCACAATACCGTATTTCCCCATGTATAAGATGCTCCCATGTATAAGACTCACCTTAATTTTGGGGCCCAAAATTTGAAAAAAAATGTATTACATAAAGTTATTGAACTCAAGTTTTATTCATCATAAAATTCATACAACTCCTCATCACTTGTGGGAAATGCAAGTAAAAAAATCTACAACCACTGTATAAGATGCACCCAGTTTTTAGACCCCAAATTTTTCAAAAAAGGGTGCATCTTATACGTGGGGAAATACGGTATATATCCAACAGGTTTTATTGTCAAACTCATATGGATGTCAAGTGCACAGTGGCTTTGAAGTCAGAAAAACTCTGGATTGGTTGGAATTGGGGCCAGGATGGAAGAGTATTTTGTAAATAATGAAAAAAACCACAGTTTCAAGAGGAAATTAGTACTAGAAATTGGGCCGTCACCACTCCCCAGTGTTAAAACAGAATGTTAAAGATTAAATAAAGGATAAAAACTCACATCTCTGGGTGATGTGACAACCTCTCAGTGCTGGATAGATTAAATATCAACTTTGTTTTTTCCTATTCTTAGTTATAAATTGTTTTGGCCCAGAATGGAATCAAACAGGGTGGATGAAAAAGAGTTGCCAAATATTCAGTTCATTTGGAATTCCTTGGCTCCCTCCTATAGGGAGAGCTGGGCTTGTGGGCTTGCTTGGGTTGGTGAGTGCGTAATGTTTTCTTTTGCCTCGCCACTCTTTTTATTTTATTTTATTTTATTTTGAGAAATCTCTGCCAGACTCAAGCTAATAGGATCCATGGATTACAAATCATTGGATTTGTAATCTGTAATTGGAAAGAAAATCCTGGGTTTTGAGTGGCATGAACTGGGTCCTTTCCAGCATCATGGCTACCTGTAACACTGTGTTTGGAATTAAGAGTGTGATTAGATCAATGGCAGAAATACTATGGAAAGTATACTGATTTGTTCTGAAAACTGTTAGGATTCCATGCTTTGAGTGGCCTACATAAGTGCAGAATTTTAAGGCTGTAAAAAGACAGCTATTCCCCAAAGCCCTAAAAATGCCATTGTTGATGTCCCCCTTCTCACTCCCACATTGATTGAAACACAAGGAAAAACCGGAAGAAGCAAGCAAAGGAAAATCTCCTATATTCTACATCCCTTTTTTTTTTTACCCACAATACTTTATTCAGAGTATTGAAAACTTTGTTTCACAAGCTATTCCCCATCCCATCCTCAGTTACATAAAAGAGACCTAGAAGAGAATAAAGATTTATCAGTATCAATTAAAATTTCCCATGACTCAGGCATTTCTGTTCATGACTCATTGAGTAAGCCACCATCCACAGAGAGACTACAGAGGATGCCAAAAAATGTGCACACATTTTAAGAAAGGAAAAAAACTACTAAATTTGTAATACTCAGTATATACCAATAACAGAAGAATGAATACACATTTGACTTCTGCAATTACAAGAGGTGCTCAAAGTGGTTACCATCAGCGTCCAGACACTTCTGATGACAGTGAACCACTGCTTGAGCAATGCTGACCAAAGTGTCCACTTGTATACATTTTTGTGGCACCCCTGGTATAAGGGAACTCTTGTTACAATTGATTGCCCTTTTGCCTATCCACCTGGCCTCATAGTCACTGAATTGCAAACAGTGGCACAAAGAATATCTGGTTACTTCAACCTCCAAGACATAATAAAACAGACATGATATATAACATGGGAAAATGATCTCAAATGCTAATAATTCTAACACTAAAATTTATTTTGCTGTAAGAAAAATGTTCTTCCTTAATCAAAGCCCTATTGATAACTCTCTCCCCTAGAATATAGACCTTGTCAGCTTCGGGAAAATGTCCAACCATCCACCTAAAATCACATTCCGTGATTCTTTGTTAAAAAGGATCCCACTACCTCCCCCCAGGCAGTGTCAGCTCTCCAAAATCAATCTGAGGTATCTAGGTGATTGTCACCAAAAGTTGGTCTTACGGTTACAACACACCAGGTAGACAGCCCCTGACCTTTCGAAGGACCCTCCAGGTTCACTGTGGGCTCTGATGAGTTAATGTGTACAACAGGACCATGCATCTTGGGGTAATTTACTTATTAAAAACATTAAAAACATTGGGCCCTTTGGCATCCAAAGAAAAAGCAAAGCAATCGAGTGACTCCTGACCCGAGCTTATCAGATGACAGGTGTCAGCCTGTCAAGGCCTCCTCACTGACCATGTGAGGAGGCCACATTTTATAGGTGTTTACAACAGTCGTTGAAGGTTCACGCCGCCAATCTGTGTCAACACCAGGCTATACAAGGCCGAGCGCGGGAAGAAAAGCAACAGACAAAAAACATTATCTAATTCAAGATCGTATCTTTTATTTACTTTATTTATTTATTTATTTTACCATTTTCTTAACTCAGAGGGAACACACATCGCACAAAAGCAGTCTTTCCTTGTATGTTTCTCTACGTGGTACTTTGGTGGCAAAGGCTTCAAATATTTAGATACTATAGAGGTGTCAGCCAGTCCGCCTGAACTCCTGGGGTCCCTGGCGAATGTGGTCCTAACTTTTTGCTAAGTCAACAAATTTTTTTTTTTTTTAGTCATAGTGTTCTAAAAGAAAATGCTATTACCTTATTCCAATGAGAAACTTAAACAAGTTGTTGGACTAGTTGTATGGGGTATGTGTACGTTATAGAGTACTTCATGGTGTGTGTGCGTGTGTGTGTGTGTGTGTGTGTGCGCGCGCGCCCCCGTGCACACTTCATGAGTCATGTGTATGTGTGTGCGCACCATATGCACCCTGGCTTTATCTAAATTGTGGGCAATTTTGACAAAATACCCCCCATATAATTGCCCTCTGTCTGGAGTCAGTGAGTCTGGGTTTAACACTGAGAAGAGAAAACCGGTTCTTTTGGCCTGGGCAGACATCACCATATCTGAAGTCCATTTGAATACTCTGCTTGAAGAAAAGAGATGTTTGTGTAACTGAAATGTCCAGTGTCCCATGTTCATATTTTTATCCAGTGCTTCATAAGAGGTTCTGAGAGCATCTGCATGAATGTTGCATGACTCAGTAGCTGGAAAGCGCCTGGTTTGTGAAAGGCGAATACTCTTGACCATTCAGCCTTATCTTTCTTAGTTTCAATTTGAAGGGTTATCACCTGCTAACAAGATCTTCTGTATAAATGGTGTATCTCTAAGGTCAAGTCTTCAGGCTGATATACAGCTAAATTCCACATTTCTATGCCAAATCTAGTATCTAAAATCATTTCAATTTTTGTTCATTTTGCACTCTTATTGAAATTGCATTTCAATTTTCATTCATTTAGGGACTCAAAAGTAAATAGCTTGACATTACAAGTTTGGGTTTATGTATATACAAGGATAGCAAATTCATTCACTAAACTCGGATGACTAATGAAAAAAAATGGCCTGTTTATTGGCCATAACTCATCTAAGCCTTCTCAAGGATCTTCCTTCCCCATGCACCACACCTCTCTCCCCAGACAACCAGCCAACTGGATCGTAGAGGAAAAGAAAAAAGTGACCTTGCTACGTTTCCCAGTGGAAGAATCTCCAGTTGAAGCCATCGCTTTCTGGTCACTAAACTTCTTTCAGATAGAAGCTCAGTCCCCTCCCTGGGTTTGTCTCCTCCCCGCTTCCATCTCGGTCTGGAGGGCAGCGGGGATGATAGGGACACTGGGCAGATCTAAGGTCCCATGAGGATTGGCAACAGGTCCTTGACATGTCACCATATGCATGTTTATCCTAACCCTAGACCTCTGCTAGCTCACAGCCCCATCCGGTCCATCCACATCGCCTCATGGAGGACTGTGGGAGCATCTAGGCCTGACAGACCTCATGCTAAGCAATGAAGCAGTGTATCTCAGATACATCTGTCAAACCCAGATGCCACCATGTGGCTCCAGCAACATCTGGGCCTTTTTGGTGGCATTGCAGTAGTAGCTCAAAATTGGCTATGGTGGGAATATGATGGAAACCCACCAACACACCAAATCAGGGTTTTATTTCCAAAGAGCCAGTGGGTAAATGGTTACCAGCACACCACTGGAGGTAAGAACGTTCATAAACAAATTAAGAATCCTGTATGGAAATGAACTGGTTTAAGGCCACCAGGCCCTGATCCTGTTTCCTCTCTATCCCTGAAAAGATCACAGATAGCTATTGATTTAGCATGTTATTTTGAAACCTTGAGGTGTTTTTTGGGTGACACTCTTAAGCCACAGCAAGGTGACATAATAAAATAAGATTAAATAGAGCCTCCTGTGTAGAAGTTTCTCATTAGAATAGCTTATCTGATCTGGCCTCATTGATGGTGATTGTGGAATTTCTAGGCATCTTTTTCTCATTTGGTTAAAAAAAAGAAAATGTGAATGGCCCATTGTCAGAAACAATAAAGGAAAAGGGAGGGGTGAAGAGAAAGGGGAGAGTAGGGGTGGAGGAGAAAGTAAGAAGGGCAGGGGGTGTCACTGAGATCCACAGGATATCGACACCTGTAGTCTGTGGATCCCCCCACCCTGGTTTTAGTTTTAGTGCAGGTTCTGACCTCCCCGACTCCAATTCTTCTTTTTACACTATTAAAAAAAAAACAAAGTGGTCTCATAATACTTTTAAAATAAATATTAAAAGAGAAAAGTTAAGGGGAGAAGTCAGAAACCCAGTCGAGATAAACGACAGATCCTGTGAATAATCCAATAGCTACAGGCACTTAAGTTTTGGGAACAGGGAAGACATCTTACATTTAATTAACTAACCAAGGCCAAAAATTTTCCTTCCTCTTTTCTTAAGCTTTGGAGTAAAACAACTCTAAATTTAAACTTTCACCAAATCACATAAATTCTCCATCTGGAGCCTGATTCTGATAATATGTCCTTTGGGATGGGCCTCCTTTTTATCTTCATGTGAATTTATAAATGCATAATGTAGTCTTCTGGCTCTTTTAATGGAGAGGCTTTTCATAAGAGAGCAAAAGTCATGACTGTCTTTAAATGCTCACACCCACACTCCTAAACATATATGTGCATTTTGTCCTGTAAGAAACAGACAAAATGTAGCATTGACCTCAGGACAGAGGCAAAGGAAGTGGATTGTGTTGGTTTGGAACCGACGGAGTTAGAGCTAACGCCTCCATGATATTTGTGGTGCACTAGACACTGCTCCCAGCACCTTCCATGTATTAATATATTGAATCCTCTCAAGATCCCGAGAGGTAGTACAGTCATACCTTGGTTTGTGAGCATAATTCGTTCCAGAAACAAACTACTCGTATTACAAGACATCGCTCGTTTACCATGTTAAAATGTATTAGAAATGTTTGCTCGTCTTGCGGAACATTCGCAAACCACGTTACTCACAATCCAAGGTTTTACTGTATTTGTTATGATCTGCACTTAACAGTTGAGAAAACCAGGGCAAAAAGAGGTAAGGTAACTTTTGGGGGAGCTCAGAGAGGTGAAGTTAGAGAGCAAGGATTCGAACCCGCACTGTGGCTCTAAAATGGGTACCACTGTACTACCCATCCATATTTATGCTTCATTTGCTTAATTATCTCCTTGAACTAGGGCAGCTGGTGTTGATGTGGGGTCCAGGGAGCACCCCTACCCGCGGTGCCTTGGCACTTGGAACAGTACAGGCCTAACACACTCCTCCATGTGTCATACACACACACTGATTCTTGAGAACCGGTGCCCAGGATAAATGCATCCCCATCCCACCCCAAAGGAAAATGGTTCCTCGAGCCCCTTTCTCATCGTTTGCCAGACACCAACATCTTAATGAACAAATAGTTTTGCCAGAACTGCTGTCAGAAAAAGAAAAGACTCAATGGCTGGCCCTCAGGTGTGACTGCTCCATGTTGGAAATGCCAGGGAACAGTGAAATGACCCAAAAGTCAGCAGCAGGGGACAGGTGAGGACTTTGGCCCAGCGAGTGACATGCTGATAAACGGCTTCTCTCTATTGAAGAGTTGAGTTTTGTTTAGTTTTGTTTTTTATGTAAAACAATAGAACCGACATTCAATGTTAAGTTCAGGCAAATGGGCAAGAAGAAAACATTTGATGTTGCCAATTCACTGCTTCTTGGGCATGGAAATCTAGATGTCATTGCAAATACACCTTTGAGAGGACGTCCTTGTCATCAAGGAAAACTCCACATTGATGCCCCTTTTAAAAATTTACCAGAAAAAAACCCAGACGACTTTGTTGTAGAGTGAACCTCAACTGTATTTAAAATACTTGGCATTGAGCAACCTCAACACCCAGATATTGTGATAATAACAATAATTAACATTTATAATTTCATTCATTGACTTAGCAAATATGTATTAAGCTCATGCTATAAGTGCAAAGCCTAACCTTTCAAAAGGTTAGAAAGATGCCAAAGATAAATGGGTTTTGCCACCACCAAGATCAGAGAAAAGGGGAAGATATCACACTAGATTTTAATTATATAAGAGGGGCTGTGATTGGCCCATCTGGAGTCATGTGTCCTCTTGTGACCCAGTCACCCATAGCTACACTTCAGGGTCCTGAGCCCACTGGCCACTTGTGGTATCCATGTATGGGGAATGACAGAGGGCAGTACTCAGGAGAGTCAGGAAGGATGGAGCTTACCACATCGTTCTTGTCTGCAGGGCTGGTTGCATAACTTTCAGGACCCAGTGCAAAATGAAAATGTAGGGAACCTCATGCAAAAATTATTAAGAATCATTTTTTTAATTAAAGTTTATTGGGGTGACAATTGTTAGCAAAGTTACATAGATTTCAGGTGTACAACTCTGTAATACATCATCTAAATATTGCACTGTGTGTTTACCACCTAAAGTCAGTTCTTCTTCCATCACCACATATTTAACCCCTTTTACCCTCATCTACCACCCCCTTCCCCTTACCCTCTGGTAACCATTAAACTATTGCCTGTGTCTATGAGTTTTGTTTCCTCATTTGTTTTACTTGTTCTTTTGTTGTTTTCAGTTTTATATACCACATATCAGTTGTGGTATATATACACAATTGAATACTATTTTGCCATAAGAAAAGATGAAATAGTGCCATTTGCAACAACATGGATAGATCTTGAGATTATAACGCTAAGCGAAATAAGTCAGACAGAAAAAGTAGAGAACCATGTAATTTCACTGATATTAAGAATCTTAAGATGAAAGCAGCAGAGTATCAGAGTGTGAGGCCCGGGCCGGCCGAGTGGTGCATTGGTTAAGAGCTGGCTTGGGACTCCAGAGGGCCCCAGTTCGGATCCCACATATGCGGGCCAGTGACACTGCCCTCTACAGCTAAGATGGTGAACAACAGCTCTACCTGGAGCTGGGCTGCTGTGAGTCACCGGTGACGGTGTAGGCTGCAGCCCCTGCTGCAGCGGGCTGCCACAAGCTACCGTGTGTAGCCAGCAGCCACCATGAGTGGCCGTCTAGAAGCCGGCGACTGACTTGCCTCGCCTGGGAAGAGCGCAATGATGGTGCCAACTTGGGTCAGTGAAGCAACGTCCTCCACAACTAGGCTGAAGAACAAAAGGACAGCAACTTGTCTGTTCCCCTTCCCCCAATTCCCCAATACTGTTCCCATCCCCCAATTCCCCAATAAAAATCTTTAAAAAAAAAAAGTGTGAGGCCCTTCTGCATGTGGGGCCCTATGTGACTGCACGGGTCATTGGCCCATGAAAGCAGCCTCACTCATCTTCTATGCTTCTCTTTACAAGTTAAAAAAAAAAAATCTTGAAATTTTACCAAGTTAGCTTGCATGTCAGTCAACGATGCACATTTACCAAGAGCCTACTGTGTGCTCATCTTGCCTGTGACACAGCAGGAGAGGTGTCCCATTTTCTATATGAGAAAACATGTCAGAGAAACAGTCTCTTTACCCAAATTCTACAGATCCATCAATTCCAAACCCACCCAAGTGTTTTGGCTTGAGTTTGGGGGACGTTCTTCTTCTGTAGCACTGCTGACATTTGTCTTCATAACTATGAAGATAAGCACTGGGCCCCCACACACACACACACACGCACCTTTCTCCTCAGGCTGAACCTTACATCTCGCTGGCTGGCGACCTCTTTTCCCCCTGACCATCTCATATTTCACCTTCCCCACATTGTCTGGAAGCCCCCCAACCCCTCACTCCCATCCCAACCGAACTTTTCCTCAAAACCCAGAATTGTCCACAGCCAGCTTGGGTTTTAAATAAAAATTGTATTTCACTACACTACACTAGGAACAAGTAAAATAGGCTCCTTTATCTGTGTCATAAAACTTGATTCCATTTTAGCTTATTTTAATCTCAATTTTTTGTGTTTCTATAGAAACAACGAAATCAAATCCTAGCATTTAGTATTCACACGTGAATTTTCAATTTATAAAATGGTTTTTCTCTATTGTTTTAATGTCTAGCAAATTCAAAAGTGCTGTTGAAATCAAGTTATTCATCATAAACTCTGTAATAAAAAATACCTCCACTCCCCCAAGAAAAACAACAATAAAGAAAATTCAGCTATATTTTCTAATGTTCCTGAAATTATTAATGCCATGAAGTAACAAAGCATTGCAAAAAAAAACCCAAAAAAAATGCTTTGCTTAGTCAACTTGGTTTTAATTTTTGTCATGCTAGTTCCTTCTTTAATGATTACTTTTGCCTACCTGATTTGTTATTTCTCTCAGCATTTTAAAATGAAATGGAAATTACAGCTGTGCCCATCACAATGGAAATATTCTTAAGTTAATAGTCCAGGACGATGTTTTCAGATGTGTCATTGCCAGTGGAGAATTTCACACAAAGAAATATGAAAATCCAACTGTAGGGACTGTTTTGAGTGAGCATCACATTTCATATCCCGTGTTGGGGTAGAGGGGAATGTGTCAAAATGACTTGATTAAGAATTTCAGTCTTGCCATGCACTTCTTTCCCTGAAGAAGATGACTTCAGGGAAGTTATTGGCCCTCGGTGTGCCTCAGCCTTTGCATCTGTAAAAGGGGGTATTGCATAGAACAAATGGGTTAATTATAACAATAACCAGCATTTATTCAGTACTCGCGATCTCATATAACTCTCAGAATAACCCTGGGTAAGAGATAATAGTATCTCCATTTTTCTGGCAAGGAAATGAAGATTCAGAGAGGTTAAGAACTTGTTCAAGCATTAACTGGTCAAACTGGAATTCAAACCCAAGTCTCTGATTCTAAACCCTGTGCTCTTAACTTCTACTACAAGCAAGGCAGAAAGAAGTTCATTTAAGTCAGTTCATTTTTCCCCCGTTTTTGAATAGCAGTGGTTTTCAAAGTTTGGTCCCCAGGCCAGCTTTGTCCCCAGACCACCACCAGCAGCAGCAGCAGTACCTGGGAACTTGTTAGAGATGGAAGTTCTCAGGCAGCACCGAAGATGTACTTAGAAACCCTGGGATGAGGCCCAGGAATTTGTCCTAACAAACCCTCGGATGATTGTGATTCTGCTAATTCATCCTCTACTGCGTGATTCTCACTATTTTTTCTTTAAGAGTGATTTATTTCTGATTATGAAACTCATACTTCTCAACACAGGAATCTTTACAATTTAGAGAAGTGTAAGGATGTGAATAGAAATCGTTTAAACACATTGCGTGTTAACATTCTGAGGGACATCATTTGAAAGCTTGTGTGTGTGTGTGTGTGTGTGTGTGTGTGTGTGTGTGTGTGTGAGAGAGATATAGATAGATAGATAGGCAGGCAAATAGGCAGATAGATTAAACCTCAATACAACTGTTTTTCTTCTTTTTCACTTCATTGAACATAGTGGGCACTTTTCAGGTGATCAAAAATTATTTGAAATCACAAATCTTGATAACTACATAAACTTATAGCTCATGGATAGTCTGCAGTTTACTTATTGCTCTGAGATAGCTACCCTTTTACACCAAGACTTGTCCACAAGCCTAAATTTCTAACCATCTCCATAGGTACATTCTTGCCAGTGGAATTAAGGACCAAAAGATATAAATATTTTAGGGATTATATTACATATCATGAGATTGGCCTCCAAGGATGTTGCCCTATTTTACTCATCAACCAAAGTTTGTGAACATAGCAATCTTACCGTAGCTTCATCAGCAGTAAGCATTATCATTTAATGTATCTTGAGACATGCTTTTTATAACCGTATAATACTATTAGAACTGCTATAACACACTTGCATTGCCTTTTAATATAACCCGATAGTGACGTGCCTGACATTTTCAGAATCTCACTAATCCCCCAAAAGACCACTTTTTCTGCTACAGCCATTGTCAGCCCATGAGTACCAACACGTGCTGTCAATAAAGACCCCAAACTATGAGAAGCTGCAGAGTGAAATGTCTCAGAGACCAACAGAAAATCCCACGAGAGCCAGGAGACAACAAATAAATCTAGCTTCTAAGACCTACAGCAAATTCATTTATCAATTCATTCATTTTAGTAATACGCAGGGTGATAAATTTGAAATAACATACATAAAGGACTCCATTGATTATGAACAGAACATTGGGTGCAGACAAGGTTTTCTTAATGCATGAGAGGTTAAGAATGATCGCTTTTGATGTTAATTGGAAGAATTCTCTGTAGGGTAGGTGCACTCTTGACAAATGAGCTCTCAGTTAATTTCAGGGCACGGTAAGTGACTGGGACACTCTCTAAGAACCAGTTTTCCCCTCATTTATCAGTGCTGTGCCCTATAATGGTACATTTAAAATTGCTTTCGCATATGATGACTTTCTTAAAAAATTAAATTCGGAGTGAGGTCATGTATATGACCACTTTGTTTTTCACCAGTAATTAGTTTACAAGCACAGAACACTTCTTATTATTTCTCTCTGGTTTGTGCTGAGAAACTCCTAATAACACACAACTTTGCTCACAACATCACCTCCTCCGTGACGTATTCTCAGCCACTCCCAGATGGAATTGGTCACGGTTTTCCCTTTGCTTCTACAATTCTTTGCATCTATCTCTATTATGTCACTTGCCATGTGGCCCTGGAACTGACCAGTACCATGTTGGTCCCCCCAGCTGGACTGTGAATCCCTGAAGCCAAGGATCGTGCTTTTGGTCTCCCTAGTGCCATGTTTGTCATCAATACCCAGTTGTTCAATGAATGGATTGATGAACAGATGCAATGGTGTAAGGACACACTGAGTCCATTCGGCTTGGCAGTTAGCTCTGTGATGACGAGGACGTGAGCTAAGATGATGATGGTGGGAATAAGGAGTGAGAGGTTCTTTCACTCTACCCAAGTGGAGGGCGTTTGAGAAAATGTAGGGAAGTGAGGAGAATAGGTTTATAGGTATCACCTAGTAGCCTGGCCACTATCATTTTGCACTTTCTTCCTTACCAATAGAGCTCTGGTGTCTTGGAGCAGCACTGTGTCCAGATTTTTCCAACTACATTTCTCTGCCTCCCTTGTAGGCCAGATGGTCACGCACCACTGCTTCGGTCAATTAGACCAAGGCTGTTGGCTCTGCTTTCAGGAAAGCGCCCCTCATTGGCAGATGCCTCTTAGTTCTGTCACCTTCCTCCTCCTTCCTGCTTGGAATGCAGAAGCAATGGCTAAGTCCTAGCACCTATCTCGAGAACATAAGGACCAGCATCACAGGGTGTCACACAGATCTCTGCATCTGTCTGTCTATCTTATAAGTGTGACAGACATCGTGAGATAAAATTGACAGAGCTTACAAATAAACTTGGGAATTTCCTAGGACTTGGAGGTCAAACAAGAGCTCAGGGACAAAGATAATGCTGAAGTTTGGAGGTCTTAACACCAGGAGAAGTTTATTTCGACGCACTAACAAAATCACTGAAACCAGAAGGAAGGGATAGGAGAGCTGGTTCTGGGAGGAAATGGATGAGTTTTGACTTTCTATACTGAGTTTGAGGAAACCCAGGTCAAGATAACAACCTCAGGAGAAAGATGGTGGTGGTCCAGCTCTTGGGGTGGAGGGCGATAACCAGAGTAGCAAGAATGAATGGGTTTACCTAAAGATAAAGTCTTGAGCAAAGAGGAGAAAGGACAGAATTCTGAACCAGCACTTTATGGCCCCAGAAAAAGAATCATCAGAGCTGCAAAGGAAATGCTAGGGCAGCAGAAGGCGAGTGAGGGGGTTTCCAGGAAGAGAGTCAGTGAAGCAGCTGCAAAAGAGAAGGCTCGTTCTCTTTTCCTCTTTTGACAATCATTCACAAATTGTCTTTGGAGGTGGCACTTGGAAAGTCAGACTGTCTGTGCAGGATGCAGCTTCATTACTTGGGGGATGCAGAGAGCTGAGAATTCAAAACCCATGAAGGAGAAGGATTGTCCATGAGAGCATTCGTTTAAGAATTTTGACTGGGAAGGAGGGGAGAGAGCACACCATGTGATCAATACCTTGCAGGATCGCAGGATAGCCATTCCCCAGTTAAAAATGCAGATGAAAACACAGTTGTTTTTCATTGGGTAAAGAATATGACCTTTTAGTATTTCATCAAATCTAATATCTACTACATCCCTACACTGAATCTGTACAGGAAATATACAGTAAAGAAGCTACCAGTCCGATTTCAGGCCAGCCAGGTTTTTGGCAGTGAATATTTGTTTTCAAGACCACAAGCATCCTATGGAAATTCCTGACATAAAAATAACTCTTAGAACAATATACTGCTATTTTGGAAGTAAGAAACCATGGGATAAGTGTTTTAATGCTACAACGATTTTATTATAGCCCCTGCATATATTTACACTTTTTCACCTTCCTCTCTTTACTGGTGAAAATTAGATGCTAAAAATTGCCAAGATCAGCATTGCTTCATTCTTGGCAATGGCTCAGCAAGAGCTTTTCACTTCCTCCCTTAGATCCTTACATTTCGCCCAACCCATATGTTGGGTCTGACCAAGTAAGTTATGGAAATACTACTGACCCAGACTCCAGCCAGCATCCATGGCTATGTCAGCTCACCCAGTAAAACTCTATAGAGCTTGTAACTTGATGGGAGAAGAGTTCAGAGACTTCTCAAGGGCCTTTCATGGGTCTGTATTTGGACTGGCTCCTAGAATTAGGACCTTATTAAATCACCACCTTCATTATCACTTTGTGCATTGACTACTGGCCACCGATTTTTCTGGCATCAACTCTGTGCCAAATATTTTATATGCATTATTTCATTTACTTCTCCCAACAACACTGTCCCCATCTCACAGATGATAAAGTTGATGGCCAGAGATTCTTAGTGGCCCTTGCACAGATCACAGAGCTAGAAAGCACAGGAATAGGGGGTTTGAACCCAGACTCTGTTTGCTCGTACAGTTCAAACTTTCATTAACTTTGATAACATCATGGACACCACAATTTGAAAAGTATTCTTAAAATACTTTGCTCCTCGTAACAACCTATTCAAACTGGGTATAATTATTTTTCATTATTCTTATTCACCTTCCCCACAGGAAACAGCCTCAGAAATGCACCCTAGTCAGTCAGCTGGTAACAGGTCATCAGCATTCAAACCTACTCCAAACTCTAATCTTCTTGTTCTTTACATTACTTGACACTGAAACATAAGGCACATTTATAAAATCTAGCCTCTACTGTAGTGACCAGATACCTGTATCATAACCATTTTGATTGAATGGGGGGTTTTGCTTTTAGTTATCAATCAAAAAAAAATGCTCTCTCCTGGGTTCTAAAATGCAGTAATCCCTATTAGCAATGGATCAACCAGACCTTTTGGAACAAGGCTCTGGGGGTCAATCATTTTTAGAACCAAAAGCAAAGCAAACCATTTTTAGTTCACCATTTTGAGGCTCTGAAATGTTCAGTTGTGTTCACTCCCTTTGGTCTGCAGCCAGGCACCGAGGCAGAAGGGCTCAAATACCAAATGAACGGGTGTTCGCACAGTGTTTCTGGCTAAGACCAGAGCAGAAGCATCAGAAAGCTCACAGGCAAAGCTGTCCTTCTGAGATCTTCATAATGAACCTGCAAAAGCAAGATGCTTGCCAAAAAAAAAAAATTTAATAGTTGTCTGAAGCAAATTCTTACTGCAACCTCTGCTCATCGTGACTGTGAAATTTACACACCCATGCACCCCAAGACTGTGTATCCATGTGAGTCCTTTTCTAGTCTTGCTTGAATGAGTACATGACAAATACACCTCAGCCAGAGAGATACATTTTGTCACTTTCACTTTTCATCCCCAGGAGGACATATTAGAGTCCCAACATTCCACCGAGGCTCAGAATACAGACCAGGCAAACTATGTTACCAAAAAAACTAAGTAAGTACATTATTTCCCAAAAAGCTCTTAAATTATTGGCTTAAAGGAAATAGTGCTGTCCTCCAATACCCATTTTATTTGTTTTTAGTGCACCTTTATAAAACTCCTACCAAGTTTATTTTTGACTGTTGCTCTTCTAATCTTATTCCATTCCACCAGTTACAAGGATAAGGTATGGTCTCACAAAATGTAATGGTCTTTTCTTTATTTAACAACTGTGGGCTGGTGAGTTTCTGTTTAGTTATTAATTGTATTTCTAAATTGATGGCTTCATCCTTTCTCAATCATTTGTGTTCTACCTTCATAACAGCCCACAGTTGTTAAATAAAGAAAATAAACTCAGGCAGTGCAAGGAAAAACTACAATAGTTCAATAGAATCGTTTCTAATATGAGAGTCCATTTAAACTAGTAGTTCAGGGGGAAAAAAGAGCAGGTATCCTTCAGGATGATCAGAAAGTCTGGGTCTTAGACCAAAACACACAGTACCTCTCTGGAGGAAGGTTACAGAACTTTAGAAAGTTGGTTAGAGATTGTGGGGAAGAATGAAGCCCCAGCCACCCACCCGCCCGCCCCAAAGCATGTTCTGTTGAGCATCAATTAATAATTGCCACTTGAAAAGGAATTTAGTGGTTAAATAACTTTGAGAAACACTGTGTTCAGCAAACTGAGCCGGTTCTTTTACTTCTGGTCCTTTCAGTCCCTTTGACATGCTAATGGTCCCAGGAACAGTCTAGAAGGGGGCATACTGTGCAGCTGCTAAGTGTGACTGATACGTGCAGAGCTTGTCCACGGGGCGTCCCATGGGGCCTTTGCCCCTGGGAGTCCACTTTGGGGAGCTCTGAACCAGAACCAGCAAGGCCCACTGGAAGCAAACAAGAACGTGAACACGTAGCTCTGTGTATAATCTTCACAACAACCCTATTCAATGGATAGGAAATGTATTCCTATTTTGCAAACGAGGACACGAAAGTTTGATGGGTTTATCAGTAGTCACCAGCTGCTTTTGAACAATGCAGGGACCAATCTCTGACCTATTAAACCACAGTCTCAGCAGCGCGGCTCAGGTGTGTACGTGTGTGTTTAAAGTTCGACTGATGGTCTTGCTGCACAGCTGTGGTTGAGAACCACTGGACTAAGCTATTTCCCCGTGGCCACATATTTTTAAGTGAAAGACCTGAGACTTTGATTTCTATCTTCTGACTCCCGAGTCTAGTGTTCATTCTACTCTAACATGCCACCCATGAATGATGATCTGCTGCTAGGTGTCTCCGGGGAAAAATCTGGAAATTGTCAGAAGGAACACACAGGCTGATAGGTGCCCTTCCGCCGTCACAGTTCAAGGTGCAACCGTAACCTCTAAGATAGCCCAGTAAACAACACGATTCTGTAGAAATAGGAGTCAATACATTAAATTACACACCGACTTCTCACAAAACCATCCGGAGACATATATTTAAACACCGTCTAAGGTTTTGTCAACTCTGAACGCTTTCCTTTCCATTGTCAAATGCAGGTATTGTTCCATTTATCCTGAGCACAATATGGGGGCTTTGAATGTTTGGCAACTTGTCCTTAAAAACCCAAATTAAACTATGTTCTCAAATATAAAATAAGCCCTTTGCTTTGGCCTCTCTACAATCCATGAAAACTTTCCCTTTTCACATTCAATAGTGACTTTTCCAGATCTGCTTGCCCTTTTATTCCGGTTGTGAATGTTCCAGTTCGACTCCCATTTCTGCCATAAAACCGTTTGTTTAAAAAAAATTGTCAGCAGTTATTAACCCCTTTGCTGCTGCGTCCTCTGGTGACAGCAGTTGGGCAGATTCCCAGTGTAAATACTGAGTTTGTCAAATGAAAGTGCCTCAAACTGGAATTGATGAAAGGGGCAGGGTTTTGTAATGTTTTTTGTGGTTTTTTTCTCTAAAGCCATTGTTCTGTACTGTAGACATTTTCCATTTTCCATTCATCTTCTTAGACCTCGTATGCTTTGCTGTTAGGAAGGAAAGTCTAGCAGGTCATCACCAGGTAGAATGCCCCTCACTTAGGCCACTCAGCAGATTAATGCATTTCTCAGTTATTCCTTGAGCATTGGAACAGAGCAAACAGACAGGTAAGCCTTGGGGAAAAAAAACATATCCCTTTGCTCTGAAGTGAGCTAAGAAAATTACTTAGCACAAAGGAGTGAAGGAGAATTCAAAGAGAAATTGGCTTGTGCTATGGTATGTACAGGTCATATGCCTATTTTCGGATGCATTGTGCATATTTTGGTAATGCCTGATATTCACTCAGTTGAGCCTAATGGCTCTTGGAAAGCCATTAAGGTGTACTAAGTAAATACATTTTGGGGTATGTGTGCTGATTTGAAAAACACACTGTTTTATTTATGAGGCACCTTTCACGTTAGAACCCACCGCACTCGAAGTGGCCCACTGTTTGCGTTGGGCAGCGTGCGGAGGCGGGTAAGGCGAAGCTCTGTGGGTGAGGGGTGATGCTACGTCTGGGCACGTCCTGGTTAAGAGCATTTGAACATTGGGGAAACACATGTTTTGGGAGTTACTTACATCATCTAAGAGCTGCCAGCAATTTCTGATGAGAAGGAACTAGGAATATCTGTAAGAGTTAAAAAAAACAAAACAAAAACCTTTTATGACATTGAATATTAAATGCCTCATAAATTTTGGGGGGACCTTTTGCACAAGTGGGGGTTTCCAAAAACGGTGGGTACCCCATTAACTGGTTTCTAACTAATCAAATTAGAATAATTTTTTTTAATTAGAGATTATTTGTGAACGCTACCTGTTCTATCAATGAGGAACAATAAGTCCAGACAGCTAAAATGACTTGTCCTCAAACCTAGAGTTACAAAGAAGTAATCTAAGACTGATATGTGTCTTCCCACCTCCGTGAAGTCTCCGGGGCAGGCCTTCTCCATGTAGCTCACATCAACAGCATTTCACTGAGGTATTCAAAAACCTCCAGTCATGGTCCATTTCTTAAGGAGCCCACACCACGATCAGACAGTCTTTTGTGTCTATTTCATTGAATGCCTAAGCTTGAACCCCACACTGCATTCATGTCTGTGGATTCCCTGTCTCGGAAGAGAGCACCACGTGCGGTACCAGAGCTTCAGAGCTGGGGGTCACCTTCCTCCTCATGTCCCCGGGCTCACCCAACATGCCCGCACCTCTTACTGCTCTGCACCCACAGCACTGACCTGGCTCCAGCCCTGACAGCCTGTCCCTGGACCACGGGCCACAGCGCCAGGGTCCTGATGAGCATCATCCCCCGCATTGCTATTCTCCGCACAGATTTGGGCAGAAACATTTCAGTTCCATCTAAACCTTCTCGTGTTTTACTGTGTAAAGTTTAAGCAAACCGGCCTGGGAAACAAACCTTCCAAGGTCCGGCCTCTGTTTGTGTCTCCAATGGCATTGTTCGCGTTACCACCCGCCTCCAGCCTTAGGCACCATAACGCTATCTGCTCGCATTTCCTCCTCCACCCTCCCCCACCCCCCACCCCCCATGTGGGTTTATCTCTCTATACCTTTGATTTTCCTGACTCATCCTGCAATGTCCTCTTACCCACTCAAGGCTCCCCGACCTCGTCCACCCAGATAACGTGAACTCGTGCTCTGAGGCTTCACCTCCATATGGCCACCACCTCCCCTGGAGAAACCTCCCCTGTCGCCAGTTAGGCTCCTCCCCCAGTTCTCCCATAAGGCATGCCACCCCGGCGTTCACTGCGTGTGGGTCAGTGTGTGATCTAGCAGGACTCTAGCTCTTTGAACTTGGCAATGATGTCTTATTTATCCTTGTATTCTAAATGCCTCGCATCAGGCTGGACATCTAATAGGTGCTCAGTGTTTCTTGAAATGGAGAAACAAAGCATTCATATCCCACGTGTTTTCTTTTCCAAAAATTGGGCTCCGTTATGGATTCTTATTATAATATAAGTAAAAGATTGCAATCTTTCAGTCCTTTTTTTTTAGAAATTGCAAGCATGTATTTTTTTTTACTTAATTGACACATAATATCAAAGGGTATTAAAAGTTTTAAGCAGGACTCTTCTAATAATACTGCCATGACCTCTAGTTATAAGTGAGCTGCCCTTTCCTAATTGGAAAGATTGTCAGAATCAACGATGGAGGTGGTAGAAGGGAACTGTGGTACCCTGGTCGTGTGGAGGTCAAATAATTTGCTCAAGGTCACCGTGTGGCAGTCAGGATTGGAACTCGGATCTGCTGCATGTAAAACCACACCCTTCCCACTGCACCACACTGCCTGCAGTGAGAAAATCATCACATTGAATGTAGAAATTATACAGCCCTCCAAGAATCCATGGCGAATTTTAAATGTTTAGTTTGTGTGAAATTCACAGTTCTGCTTATAAAGTATTATATCCAAGTGAGTTTCATTATTTCAAATAGCTTGTGCTTGATTTTTTTTAAGAGAAAATAAACAAATAGTCAAAATGAAGATCTAAAAGTCATTAGCTGTGGAGTATGGCTCACCCTTTTAAAGGCTATGGACCTTGGCCTCTGGCCCAGAGAAAGCTCCGAATGAATTTTGTTTTCCTGTCTCCCTCACCCAGCAGAGCACAGCTTTGCAATCCTCTTTCCATTAGCTACCCGTTTCTTTCGCCAACCCCATCTCATTTTAAAATACCATTTTTTATGAAGGGTAATGTTACATGGTAGAAAACTGTAAAAAATTAATGGATAGAGTTGGTATAAAGAAAATACATTATTGTGATCATTTTATTGTTTTTTTGTCCATTACACATTTACAGGTTTTGTTGTTTCTATGGATGTGTGTTATAGATGGCTCTATTCAAAACAAGTTACTTTAACACTTTGATCATTGAGAAATTTAAATCAACACTCTACTTGCTTTTCCACAGGAAGAATTCTTTTCTAAAAAATATACCTAGATTGTTGTTAATATTCTTATACTTTTTATTTTAAAAATATATTAAAAGCTCTCACAGAGGATCATATATAAAATCATCTTAAAGGTTGGATGCATGTCATTAGTCTATTAGTTACTGAACATCTAACAACCAATGTTAGCACATCTATTTTTCTCAATATTTACTTTCATTTGTCACTGGATCTAGTGCCTAGAACAGTGGCTGGCACCTAGTATGTGCTTTAAAAATATGTGTTCAGTGAGGAAATGCTCTCTGGGACTCTGAGCTCAGTCGTCTATGGATATTTCTCCATGGTTTGCACATTTATTCTACCACTTACACTCTAAATTAAGCAAAAGAAGAAAATTATTAGAGGGATATAGAGGGCTCATAGAACCCCAAAGCTGGGCACTCAGGACACAAAAGGGCCAAAGATGGGAACCAAGCTGCTGCCAGGCACTCAGTGGCAGGACTTAGCCATTTATTTTATAATACTTGTAAGTATTATGTTATAACAAGTATAAATAGTATTATATTTTATAAATTTTATTTACAAACATTGTATTATATTATTTTATAGTATTAGAAATATTACATTATTTAATCACCCCCAAAACCCTTAGGGGTAGGTCTTCCTGTTGTCTCCATTTTATAACTTAGAGATGGGGCCTCAGTGTTGAGGTAAACATTTGCTGCATTGCCTGAAGCTTCAAAGAGTCTGCAGAGACTCCAAGGGTCTATGAGTGGAAAAAAAGTAGACTTTACCAAGGATGGTGGGGATGGGGGTGGGATGAGGTGGAAAACAGAACTGCAGCTGGAAAGCTTAAGATTTGCTTAAGGACAGTGATTCATCCTGACAGTTGTCAAATGGCAGCATGACCAGGGATGCTCCAATTTTCTCCTGAAGATTTCAAAAAGAAGATTATATATATAGTTATATATATATATAGTTATATATTTATATATAGTTATACATATGTGTATATTATTTGTATCTTTTTGAAATATATATGTATGTGTGTGTGTGTGTGTATATATTCTTTTCTAAAAAGTTAACTTATCAAGAAGGGTCTTCAACCTCCATTATCTAAACCGACTGATGTGCTTTGACTCAATCAGCCCCCTGCTTCCCCATAAATGGCTCACGCAGTATGAGCACAATCTTGTTGCAGAAAACATTAATATAGGCACACACCTCCACATAACGTCTCCCCAGGTATCTACTGTAATTCCCCAAACTTCCAAACCTGTGGCCAGCCCCACTCAGCTTGTTGGATGTCTTGAAATCCCAAGTTTCCCCTTCCCTTAGGCATGATAAAATAGTCTTTGATTTGATTTTGAATCTATAGTGCCTTACCAAAAAATTATTAACAGAAGTGGAAAGATATTCAGTACAAGCTCTACCAACCATTAGCCATTTTCTCTGTTGAAATTCTGAACCAGTCTGTGAGCTGTAAATGCCTTGAGGGCAGTACCCGAAAATCATCCTCTTTCTTCTCCTTCTGAGCCAGTGCTGAGACAGGAGCAGCCAACCTGATAAAATGATTTGAGCTACAACATTTTGATGCCACCTAAATATCAAACAATTTTTTAACTTTACGTTAAACTTATTAAGTCGTTGTGGAACAGTCAAGTTCAACTCTGTGAGGATGCTTGCCCCTGGGAAATCATAATATAACCAGTAGTCACAGAGTTACACTTCAGGCCAGTCATAGGTCAGTGTCACATAGTAAGTGCTCAATAAATGCTTCCCAGATGATGTGATGGGTCACAAGTTTCATTCAAGAAAGTTTTATACTTGACTGCAAATTTAAAACAATAGTCCATTCACAATCTAGGTGCTATTGTCATCAAGGATTTCCATAATATTTCTGTCTCCATAACATCACTATTGAAAGTTTAGTGTCTCAAATAATATTTTTTTAACCTTATGCAAGTTGAGCAAGAAAGACCATTGCCCGTTGCACTGTGGTACATCAAACAATAGCATTATTTGATACGGCATATTTTTTCACCATGATGACCTCCCACCTTTACTGTAGGACTGTCAATTCTTAAGTGACACCTGCTTCGCTTGCAACCAATGGCCCAGTGTGTGCCATGCAATAGCAGATGGCTTGAGGGGTGATGTGTTAATGGCAGTGATTACTTTGTGAACAGTAACAGCTGATCAGAGACAGAATAAAACAATAGTGGCTGCCATCCTGGAAAAGGTGCTAAATCGGGGTGACATGCTTCCTGAGGACTGTACCTCTCTCTCAACCTCATTATCAATTCCAAAGGGACCCCAGACCCTCCAGGCAATGGCGGGGTCAGACACAGAGAGAAGAGCTGGGCCAACGCAAAGATTTCCCTCCAATTTAATTGGAGCGGGGGAGGTTGTACAGCTCCTAACCCGCAGCCATGTGGGGACGTGTCGATGTGTCTTCCCAATTTGACTCATCATGTGACATCCTCTGAGCTTGTGGCCTGATACTCATCACTCTTAAGAGATTTGAGTCCTACCACTCTTCTGTGAATCACCACCTTGAACCAGGTACAAATTACCATGCCAGTGTGTGAGGAAATCCACTTTTGTGTCTAGCGAGATGATATTTCTGAAGACCAACAGTGTTCAGAACAAATGTCTATGTTTGATTCATACCTCTAGGAATAGATCTGTGAAAGGAACCACAGAGAGGTTCTGTTAAGGGTTATTTATTCATCCACAAACCAGACACGGGAATGGAGCCAATAAGGTGGAAGTCCTTATCTTCAGGGAATATGAGAAAGACATTCATAAACAGCCAGTTATAATCCAGGGTTCTACAAATTCATCAACTTCTGGATTATAAAATTGTTGAGTATAAGATTGGGGTTTGACTGAACAGTGTCACCAGTTTATATACAATATGTATATATATATATACATATATATATATATACAGCACATGTAGAAAAAAACATATATATATATATATATATATATATATATATGAATACAAATTTATATAAAGTTACCCAATAAAATAACCATCCAATATTTCAATGACTCTCCAATCCTAGTGATTTACCCTGGGTTATCAACATGCCTCCCCAAAATATAGAGCTTTTTACTATTCAAAGAGCATGAGGTCTTCCATTGTACATCTGTTCTTTTGAGTCTTCTGGTGGGTTTTGTTCTTGTCTTAATTGTTACCCACATGGGGAAAATAATGTAATAACCTAAAATAAAAAGCACTGTACGCAAAACACTTTCTACCTCCTTTGATGAGGAGGGGTGAAAAGAAACGTTCAAATAGATTGAAAGATAGAGCAGAATAAATGGGCATGTCATCTCCATTTAAATTCCACTGAGCTTATGACCCACAGGCCTCAAAGGGCCAGCTCGTATCATGCTACATTAACAGGCACCTCTTCTGTACGTGTGATCTGCCACCAGTGGCCTCTTTATAAGTCTCAGGACCAAAACCAAGTGATACTATTACACCGATTTCATCCTCCCCGTGACAGTAGCTTCCCAGAGTGACTATTGGAACGTTACGGTATTATGTCTGTCCTGGAGACATTTGAAGGTGCTGATCTATTCCCGTGGTTTTACTTACCTCGTAATTAGTTTACACAGGCTTATGGAGATTTTTTACTGCTTTCGAGATGACAGTTTTTCTTCTCAAAATTAGTTCTGATGGTCAGTCATTTCATTTCATGGTTTATGAAGGATCTGGTATATTGGTTAAAAGACCTTCAGTAAGGACTATAGGAAAAAGTCCCCTTTCACTAAGTGAATGCTGCTTTGTACATTCTCACTTTTTTGTTATTTTTTTTTTACCTCTATCCTATGTGGGATTGTTCATAAGGAAAAAGAAAAGGCAATTTAGATGTATGGCTGACTCTTTTTAAGAATAACAGGAGTTTTAAATACAAAATGAAGAGAAATGAGTCATTGATAGCCAAGGCTTTGAAAATGTCACATGTGGGGGTATCACAAGTAACAAAAACCCCACCATCGGCCTGCTAATTCAGTGAGCAAATATTTATTGAGCACCTTCTACATTCCCGACACTGTCCTGGACACCGAGGCACGGCCATGAAGACAAAATAAATTCCCTTCTCTCTTTAAATGTACATTTTACAAGGGGAGAAAGAAAATAAACGAAAGAACAGAGATAAGTAAATAATTACAGATAGAGGAAAAAGAATGATGGAGAGATCAGAGAAAGCTTCAGGGGTGGGGACACATATGAAGAAACTGTGCGAAAATTGCGGGAAGAATGTTCCAGAAAGAGGGGCTAGCATGTGTGGAGGCACTGACCTGAGAAAGAGCTGAGGAGTGCCAGGCAGTGTGTTTGTAGCACAGTGAGTGAAAGCTTGAAGGTCGCCTCAGAACTTAGGTTTCACTGATTCCCTGATATTAAAAAGTGGGCTTGATTTCCAACCAGGAGGCTCCTGTGTCATTTTAGCTACGTACAAGGGTGTGTGGGAAATTCTCAGGCTCAGCAGTGAAAAAGAAACAGAAATAAGGGCAGGTAACTAGCAGTGCAGGGCGCTGCTCGGGCTCTGTGACACCCAGCTCCAACTCCAGGGTCAAACGGAGGATGCTTATGAAGGGCCACTCGTTGCCACCCAGCAAAGCAGTGCCAAGAACAGAGGTCACCGCCCTCCAATCTCTGACTTCCGTCCTGAGTGGAAGATGACCCTTCAGAAAAGCATGTGGTGAGGAGTAGTTTTGCCCTGTGAGCCAAGAGAAAATTGGCCCTCGAGAGGACTTGTAAAGGATTTTGTAAGCCCTGAGTAGAACAGCATGGGTCCTGACTAGGCGTGGAATTCGGAGTTGTAATAGAAAACATTTATTTGGCTACAACTAAACATCCTACCACATGTTAGCATTTGTTGCCAATATGCTTCCTAATTAAGAACAACATAAAATCATAGGAAATCCTGTATCCTTGTCTTCGTGCACTTTTCATGTAGCGCTAGTACTCTGGCCCTTATTCCTCAAGTAGAGCTATACCACAGGGAAAAAAAAAAGAAAGAAAGAAAGAAAAAACAGGTTGATTCAAAATCCTGTTTTGCCAACCATGAACTGTGTGGTGTCATTAGCAAGATTAATGTACATTACGGAACCCGCCACCAAGCACTTTTTTCCTTCTTAAACAAATGCTGCCATTAAAAACTAATTTAAAAAGAAAAAAAGCTAATAAGCACCCACACACACACCCCTCACACCCCCTAATGAAAGACCAACACCATTTCATGGTAAGGTGTTGTCTGTAACTGATGTAAAACTTCAAATAGTTTTTCTAAACAATGCTTTCTCTCTAGGATTGCCCGGACTGTTGGCCATGTTTGTATATTTTAGCATGTTGAGCAGGTTTCCAGATGAAAGACAGACAAGGGTCTGGTTTTTCTCTAGGCCCTTCTTAAATCCATGGTAATTTCATCTGAAAATATTTAGAGATATACCTGTGAGTCCTACACCATCACTCCCTCGTCACATATAAATAGGCATTAGGTGATTACCGCACAGGTAACAGTCACATATGAGATTTCTAATTAAGGCTAAAATTTGTAGGGGTTTCTCTTAGAAACCCCTGATTTATCAGGTTGGCTGTAGTCTTCGACCTTACGTAGCCAAACTAATTGCTTCCTTTCCTACCATCAGGCAGAAATTAAAACTTTTTAAAAAATTTTTTAGAAAGAAAACAACCACTCTGGCACATTGTACACGAAGTTCCTCCCCTCTCGTTTTCTTTTTTCCCCCACGTACTGAAATCAGCTCTGAAATGACACAGAAATAAAACCCAGGTCTGAAAAGTTATCTTAAAACATTTTCCATAGGACTTTTTAATGATTTTCAGAATTACTAATTTTTTTTTTTCCCAAATGAAACCACATGCTCTCACTGCCCCTTTCCTGAGCATGGCTTTGCATTCCTCTTGGTCTTTTTCCCCCTTCCAAATCTATTTATTGCTTGTTGTTCTTGGCCCGTTCTCACTTTCATTTTTCATGATTAGTTCTTTATGATCGTGTGTTTCCTTTTCTTCTCCCCGCCATGGCTGCCGGCCCAGTTCTCCTCTCAGGGCCTTCGAACTTCCCTTCACTAATGAAACAAGAGCTGCCTCCCTCCCTGGCTTTTGCCATCCAGCTGTTTCCTTTTTAAAATATAAACTCATCTTTATTCAGTGACGTTCCTGGGCAAATCGGACTCCTTTCACAGGAGAGTTGATAATCACATGAGGGATTAAAAAGGTTTGCAAAGAAAGGCATATCTGGAAAGCTTGGGAGTGGGCAGAAGGAGGGTAAACAGAAACTAACTTCATTTTTGAAACATTCTGGAAAAAAATAAAAACCAGAACAAAAAACTTTTTCCTTAATGCTTTAATCTTTCGGCAACTCTTGATTGCAAGCTGGTCTTGAGTATATTCTCTTGGAGGTCTGTCTACACCTTCACGGCGTTTTAAACCTCCCACTCCGCCTCCCTCTCATCTTCTGGCCCCTGTGAAAGTAGCCCAGCTAACATCCCAAACCTGAATCGCATATGATTAGGTGGTGAGAAAGTGCCAACTGGAGGAGCTCCCTGCCAAGTCCATTGACTGTAATGGTTAGCTGTACCAGTGGGCTTGACTGTCTCTTCGTTCTCCTGCGTGCCCTTGACATCATGGAAATTACTGGCAAAGCTAATATCATCCGATGAGCCCTGCTAACTATTTCAGAGAAGGCTCCCTACACAAAACAACCCACGTTGTTGTTGCGTACTTGATACGCTTTCAGATTCCCTCCAATATCTCAGGAAAATGAAAGAGCCCACAGTTCTCCTCTTACAATAAAAGAGTGGCTAATTCTTTCTCTCTGTTATAAATGATAAAACCTCACATGACCGACAAGGTATATTCTACCCAAGCACCAGTTGAGTGTATTGTAGGAGAGACCTGAAGGATTCGATAAAGAGGTTTATTTCATAGTTCAAACAGCTCTGAGTTTGCGGGGGGGGGGGGGGGGGGGAGGAGGTCTCTTTCAAATCTGAGAAACCTGCCCTTCTCTAAAAATAATTTTTCCTGATATAAAATTTACAATGGAGTCACTTTTTTTTTCCCACCAGAAATAGAAAAGAAACAAACACAGAAAGAAAAGAAAACAGAAAGGAAACCAAAAAAAGTATCATGTGAGATAATCTCACCTAAAAACAATTATCAGGTGAGACAAAAATCAGCACACTTCCATGGCAAAGACAAAGGGTTATAATACTTGGTACAGTTAGAAAACATTTTCACAAATAAGTATAATCTCACTTGAACTTTACAGTGACCACATTAGGGAGGGAGATAGGAAGTTAGGGGTTTTCGATGACAAGCCTCAAGATTTTCTAAGATACACATTTTCTTCGATCTAGGCTCATTCAGAGCGTGCATCCTGGGTGCTGGCACCCCGTAGGCTGTCTTCTGTGAGGGTTTCTCAGGAGATTCTCCTGTCTCAGAAGGAAGAGGACTTGGATGGGGCAGGGCCGATCCTGACTCATATTTTATTCCCCAATCAACTTTAGAAAACATAATTCTAGCATCTCCCCAGTCAGAAAGAGCCACACCCACTTACTGTCCTCAGACGGGGTTTTAGGCCCAGCATTTACGAGCCCCAAAACAGTCCGTAGATATGAGTCCTACCAGAAAAGGAAAGCAGGAAGACCTCAGGGCCAAGGCATGAGACTTGCTTCATCGTGCTATTAATACCTGCCCCAGCATGCCAACCGAAGCCTTGGCTCTGAGTTCTTCCAGTCCCTGGGTTCCGTCACCTTCCAGAGGGCCCTTCTGTAGCCCCGATGTCCACAGGGTGATGGCGCCCAGGCTCTGACTCACAACAGACCTAATCACAGATTCTGTTTGTCCCCCTGGTCCCCAGAGGAATGCTGGCCTGAGGTTCACTTTGGTCCGAGATGTGGAGCCCAGGGGTTTTAAACTTGCAGGGGCTGTGCTGAAGCTCAACCTGTGAGAAGTCAGGCAGGTGGGGAAAAGGTATTCCAGGGCACTGCCTCCTTCCAGGGCCCTGGGAGGGGCACTGGAGGCACTTGGTTTCCACTCTCTTTTCATTAAAGGAAGCCTCCCCCGCCCCCATTGTATTCTGTTCAAGCTCCGCAAGACCTGGATATGCCCAGCAAGTAAATTATGGATTTATGCCAAGTGAAGGTCAAGTGATGTTCCAGTATGTTGTGTGGACCAAAGCTTAGCTGTTTAAGTAGAGAAAAGTGCTAGGATTGTGGCTACGTCCCATTCTAAAATCGAACCATCTTCAGCATGCCAGTTGGTACAATATTAATGCCATGAGCGGTGATTTAATGTTAGGAAACCATCATCCATCATGTTAAATCAATGTTGTTAATTTCAGTGTTGTGTTTGTCATTTTGTTTTTCAGTTCAATCTGTAAATTTGTTTTGGATTCGCAGTTGCTTCAGAGCCATGAACTTAGACTTGAACCTATTTTCAAGGCTGTATATACCTAAGTAATATTAGAATATGAAATAATTTAAATTGAGAGAAGAGAGAGAGGGCGCTCAGTCAGGAACCCCTATGACAACTGTGTAGCCTAAAGATCCAAGCTTCCCAAAGCACCCCTAATTCTAACATTTCCAATCTAATCTAACCTATTGCTTCCATGCTACAGAATGAGGCCTTTCCTAAGCAGAAGCAAATATTTCTGGTCATATTATGTGCAGGGCACTGTGCTTGAGCCTGAGAGATTTAGGTTCATTATTTAGAGGGTTGGAGGTGAGGACCCAACATCCTCAAGGTAAAAAGACACACACACCTAAGTAAAAATAATCTAATGTATGCAATTGGTATAAATGTTTGTAGCATTTCAGGCAATATGTGAAGACTGGTAAAATGCTCAAAAGTGCTTTTTTTTTTGCTACATTAGCTCTAGAAGATGCTTCATCTTCCATATTCCAGTGGGCATGCTCCTCGAGCAAGTCCCTCTTTAGTTTTAACTTCAGAGCTACTCTGGGGAAGCCAACTAATTTTTAATATCGGGCTAAGCAAAACATAATTAGGAAGACACATTTCCAGGGGGAGCATCATATGAAATATTCCCAAGCCAATCGATGTGATTTTGCCACATCTGCGCTTTGAATTTGCCACTCCGTCCCTCCCCTTCACAGATAGTCAGGAATTGCCTGTAATTAAATAATCCCAGGTAAGTGGCAGCAGGACCGTCCCCTGAGGGCTGCTTCCCGGGTCTCTGCAATGAGCCTGGATTTTTACTCCCACCACCATTGCTGATGCCCAGTATTCTTTCTCTTCTTCATCTGCTTCGAACTTGAGCACATGTAAGCGCACCTTTGCTTTGATCTGGCAGGGAGAAGGATTCTTCATTTACATCCACAACCACGTCTGGGCTCAACCGCTAATCTCTGCTTCCTTGGCCACTTCTTCCCTGTCCCTCAAGGAATCGGCCCAGGAACGAAAGGCAGTTTGGTTATTATAGAGGCATAGAATTTCAGAGCTCAGCAGGGCCTCAGAGGTGATCTTGTCCACCTAGGCCCAAAGTGGGTCACAAAGAGTGAAAACATTCCTTTGTCTACTTCAGGAAAACCCTCCATAGGCCTTCCATGTTGGGGTGGTTCTTTCTAAGTTTTCCAAATAATCATTGAATCCCTTCTTCATATATGGCACCAAACCAACAACTATATCATTCCAGGAAATAGACTTCCTATTCTTAGGCTGTTTGTTTATGAAAGAGCATGAACTAGTCTTCCAGATTTACAGACTGACTTCCAAAACGCAGTCCTTGGTTCCCTCCTGTCTCACTAAGAGGGTAGCTGTGAAAAAGGAAAAATCACTTTGGATTAAACTGCCCTGGAATGCTAAACTCAACTCTCAGAAGAAGACTCCGGTTCAGGTTAAATCAATTTATTCACGACCCTGTAACTCCACAGTTTCCACTAAAATTACTGACCACCTTCTACCTGATTTACCCAGGGTTTTCAGTTCAAAGATGGCAGCTCAGTGGGCTTTAGGTCTGCCATACAAAAGGAAGAAATGGACGCCAAGAGCTGGTTAGATGCCGCTTAATCCTACTCTGCTCTTTCCTTCACTGGCACGTTTCTATCTCGCTAATCTCCGTCCCACCCCCGTGATCCTATATCTAGGAGCCAGAGTACAGCACTGTCTCCAGGGAGCACCATAAATAAAAGAAGGGAAACTGATTTGTTTCAAAAAAAGAGAACAAGTTACAGTTCCAGGAGGGCTGCATGTAAATGAAAATGCAAATAAGAGTCCCTCATTATTCCTTTTTTAAGGATACCACTCCACTTAAGATGTAGATTTAGGTGTAGAACATATATATATATATATATATATATATATATATATATATATATATATATATACACACACACACACACACACACACACACACACACA
>NW_017731385.1:2227041-2228430 GCF_001890085.2 Hipposideros armiger
GTGTGTGTGTATGTGTGTGTGTGTGTGTGTGTTTCATGCCTTTCTCTGAGAAGGTCAGAGTGCTCTCATGTATGAATTTAAAACCATGAAATGCCAGTGCGGCAGGCAACAGTACAGGCTATAGAAACACCGAAAAGCGGAGTCAGAAAGAGAACTCGATTCCAATCTATCTCAGCCACTTAGCAGCTATGTGATCTGGGGTTAAACCCTCCCCTTATCTGCTTCTCAGAGTGCGTTTGTGACGCGAAATGATGTAACAGAAGTGAAGCGTCGTGTTGGTACATGGTGGTTACTCAATAAATGGCCGATGGTGCATTAATATTATTACTCTATGTGTGTGTGGGGGGGAAGCTGAAGCATAAGCGATTAGCTAATTGAGGCTCTGTCTACACCACCACAGAAGAGATGTTTGTGATATGCAATAGGTAGGATGTTTATCTGCATGACTCTATACAACTGTTAGGAATTACTTTTTCCCAGACAGACTCTTTCCTAAGGTCTATATTATCATCCCCCAAATTTGCCCTCTTCCTACAAACACCCCTACACACACACACACGCACACACACACACACACACCACACATACACACACGCGCGCACACACACACACAACACACACACACACACACACACCATTCACCATTTGCCTGGTGGTTTTAGCTTCCTGAAGAGACTGTCATAGAACTAAATATAGCTCTGTCCTTCCCAACTAGCAAGCCTTTAAAGGAGCTAAATTGTCTTGCTTTTTACTCCCTACCCAAACTTGATCTCAAGCGTTAGAAAAGAGAAAGACGGAGGGCCTTCCACGATAGAATGTTTCGCAATCGACACATCCATTGCTTGAGAGGTTTTGTGTCCTGGTACTTAATCCTTGTTTCAGTTACAACCCCTGTAGGGAAATTTGAGTCCCGTACACGAGTTCTTCATTTATTTCTGAGCCAAGATAATTCTAGGATTACCACTTAGAAAATTGGGAGAACAGGCTTCTGCATAGTTACCGGGCACACCGCATTGAAGCAGGAAGCATGTAGGATACCTTTTTGGTGACAAGGTTAGGGATAGGCATTGTGGTGAAAGCCCATTAGCAGCAACATTACATTCATTCAGTGAACCCTAGAATGTGAACCGAGAAACCTCCCTCTCCCCCTCCCCACCGCCTTGCCTCCTAGAGGCAGGCCCTTCAACGCAGGGGATTCCTTGCCCAGGAAATTCCTCTCCGGAGGAAATCACAAAGTGCTCCCGTGCCAAGTAGCTCCAAAGCCAGAACACACGGCAGAGGACACATGCCAGTCTCCAGAAATCTACCAGCATACCCGAGTCATAAGCCCTCTCTCTCTCCCTCCCTCTCTCTCTCTCTCTCTCTCTCTCTCTCTCTCTCTCTCTCTCT
>NW_017731385.1:2228535-2230735 GCF_001890085.2 Hipposideros armiger
CTCTCTCTCTCTCTCTCTCTCTCTCTCTCTCTCTCTCTCTCTCTCTCTCTCTCTCTCTCTCTCTCTCTCTCTCATTTCTTGGGTGACCTTTATGGCTCGGAAAGTATTCCTCTGTGTTAACACAAACACAAACTATTCTGCAAGCTTCGTTTCAGAATTTAAAGATTCTATTAATCTGATGTCTTCATTGTTGTTGAGAAGAGGAAACAGGGGTGCCTTTGTTTCCACAATGACCACAGGCTTCTAAAAAGTGGCCCCCAGTGTGGGAGTTGGCATCTCAAATTGCAGGGAGCTCCAGGCTCCGTGGAACTTAAGTGTAACTAATTCCCAGACATTGAAAGGGGTGTGGAAAGAGCAGAAGTTGGGTAAACTTGAAGCAAGCTGCCTGGGTCCCCACCAAAGGAGCTTTGCTCACATACCTTGGTTCATCCCAAAGATGGCTTTAAAATAATGGCTAACAAATGTGCATTTCAAGAGGAAGGGAGCTAATTGGGGAAGCACATGGTGAAACCACACACACACACACACACACACACACACACACACACACACACACACAGTGCTGAACAACAACATGCAATCAAAAAAGAAAGAAAGAAATTGCAATAATGAGAAAGAAATAAAAATCAGTGTCATTCAATGATAGTATTCTATGCACTTACTGTTTATGAGGCATTGAGAATCCAGGCACAGAAAAAGAAGTAAGATTTAGCTGCTGTCTCCCAAGCATTTACCTTCTGCTAAGAAAGAATAAATCAAGTATAGAAATATGTATGATGCACACTGAACACACATCCATCTTAGGCATGTAGAACCAAAAACAGCTCCATGGAGGATGGGGTAGCACTGAAGTTGGGCCTTAAGAACCTGGCAGAAATTGGACTTGGAAAAGAGGGTTGAGCATTCTGGTTGAAGAAATGAGAATGAGCTAAGAGATGGAGGTAGAAGTAAATGAAGTGTTTACAGGACACTGAGCAATATTTTGGATTGAGCATAGGGTGTTTTGGAGTTTGGTGGAAGAAAAAACAAAAAATTGTGGATGTTTTAAAGAGAATAGCTGACACTTAATTCAGGAGATAAGTAGTTACAGATAGCTTCTGAGCTCTGAAATAATATGATCAAGAGATGATTAGCATGAAGGAAAATACAGCAGTAGACAACATATGTGTTCACTCACTCCATGTGAATGTGTTCATTCAGCAGATGTTAATTGAACACTTACCATGTGCCAACCCCTGGGCCAGTTTTTTCTAGTTGAGAGGCAAAGCTCATAGTGTCTAAACTATAAGTAAAAGAAGCAGATAAATAAATAAAAGAAGCAGAACCTATAAGACTTGAGATCTTACAGGATGGAAGTAGAGATGTAAGGCAGACTCAATGTTTTGGAACAACGGGGTGGGGTTATGTATAGAAACAGAAAAATCTGGAAGGAAGATGGTTAAAGGGGCAACTAGGGCAGGTTCACAGGGGGACAGGGAACCCTAGTTGGTGTGGGTATTGATGCATACTTGATTTATGCTGGACTCCCCTGTAGAGAGTACAGCCAGTAGCCAGAAGAGATTGGGGGGAGCTGGCAGAGGAGAGAGAAAGAGGAAAGTAAGGCGATACAGAGTTCTCATATTAAATAAATAAATAAATACATACATACATACATACATACATACATACATACATAAAAGCCTTAAGGAGAAAGAGGGAAAGAGAGCTTAAAAGGAGAATTCGATGTCTGTTAAATGCTCTAGAAGATGGAAAGGAATAAATGGTGAGATTTTACATTTTTAAACTATCTCTGATGAAAATTGAAAAGTCCTGAAATGAATCCATCTAGACTAGTTCAAAATGTTACATTTCCATCCCAGAGATCCCACTCCAGTTGACAAAATCCTGGGAATTGCCCAGAATTTGTAAAGGGTTTGTTGTGGTTTTTTTTTTTTTCACCTTCTTTCCTCCCAAATGAGACCTCTGTAATATTTTACTATCAAATTATAGTAGCCTTTTTGGCGAAGTGCTAGATAAATAACTGACAACAGCAAACAGTGTATGTTCTACTCACTGTTCAGTGGTTACAAGTTTCACATACGCTGTGCCCACTGTTTCTAGATTTGTAAATAAGTCCTGTGTATGTTTGTTCTCTCTCTCTCTCTCTTTCTCTCTCCTTCTCTCTCTCTCTCTCTCTCTCTCTCTCTCTCTCTCTCTCTCT
>NW_017731385.1:2230815-2250448 GCF_001890085.2 Hipposideros armiger
CTATTACTAGATTTTCAATTCTTCCTGAAGCCAAAGTTTAACAAAATATATCATGCCTGATAAGAGTACACAATCTCCTGAGTCTTCCCCTCGCAGGGGCCGGATGCTGAGCTCTGGGCAGACTCCATTGCTAAGCCGCCTTTGAGGTTGGCAGCGGAAGTGGTATTTGGAATTTACCAACAATGCAGGCTGGGAGTTGAAAACATTATAATCCAGGTGCCTCACCTTTTCCTCCACCAGCTACTTTCCCTTCACCCCCTGCCACCTATGAGCGTATTTACTGAGTCAATTAACAAAAGATAACCTCCCATTGTGCAACCACCAATAAATCAATCGTGTTAATACCGTCTTGGAATGTCCTCCACTATTGACTTTCATACTGTTTACATTAGACACTTGAGAAAGCCAGATCCAGGGCTCTGGTGTTAATGGAGTCTGGAGGCGCCATTAATACATAGAACTCTCTTGACAAAATATTTCGGTTTCTCTGAGGTTCACCTGCTTTCTGAACCTTGGCAGCGCCCTCCCCGCCCTCCTGGCACGGACCTGCCACACCAGGGCCGATGAACACTTAGGAAGGCAAACATCTCTGAGCAGTAATGGAACAGTCACTTAGGGCACACCTCCTTCTTTGTGATTTAAATAATCTATTTCCACCCACCCCAGCCCCCCACTGTCAACAACCCTCAACAATCTAGGGAATCAAATTAATCTTCAATTATGTGAAAGAATTTCAGGAACGAACACAGCTCAAGTTACCGTGGAACTTGCTCTTGTGAAAAGATTCATACTGCAAGCAGCCTCAACGCTGGGACCTTTTGTAATTTTTTTTTTCTCTCTCCCCAACATCATAAGGGAAATCTTCCCAGCCAGTGATCATCTCTACATGGGGAATCTCAAAAATTTTGAAAGCTAGCTTTAAAATGAATGCAAAAAAAAAAAAATCTGTCTACATGTCCTCCAGATACATAAAACAAGGTTAAATGTGATAATAATCACACAGTTGGATGTGACGTTGGTTTTTGTTTTTATACTACTACTTCCTTCTTAAAGACACCAGAAATACTTAGAGAACGGGTTTTTCTTAGGAGTGGGCTCCTCTGCTTCCAGACCAAGGTGCTTTGTAAAGGCCCTGGATGTACAAGGATTTAAAAGGACGGATGGGGTGCGGGGAATTCCACCCGCCCTGAAACTTCAGTCCTGAAGGTTCAGATTTCAGCGCTGGCTGCAGACCTGAGCAAAGTTCACTGCTCCCTTTTCACGACATGCTACATACTTTTCAAGTTCCCACTTGCTTCTTAGGGAGGAAAAAATGTGGCCTCGGAGTCCAGGTTGCTAAGGACAAAAGCTGAGGCAGTTTAACCATGCATTCCTTTGCTCAGAGATAGGCCCAGTGTTGTTGTTTTTTCCGCTGTAAATACCAGAAAGCCCTGATCCTCCCCACGCTAAACAAATACTTTGGCTGCAACTTTGAAGCCATCTTTCTGCCACAGTGGGAAATCAATTATTTTATGCGGTCGCTTTTTTGCTGCCCAAATCAGACATCGGGACAAAATGGAATATTATTCTACTCTGCAGCATGTCTTATCAAAGACTGGGCTTTATTTGTCTCCTGATCATGATGGGTATTCAAAATGCACACAGCTATTGGAGAGTAAAAGAAAACTCCCATTGTTCTAAGTCTTTGTTTCTTTTTACTTTTTTTTTTAATTTCTTTTGGTTTTTTGGTTTTTTGTTTTTGTTTTACTGTGACCTCATGATATATATGTCTCCTTAAGGGTGTTTTGAAGAGGGTGAAGGAAACGGACAGGACTTTGAAAGGAAAAACAGACATCTAATTGGCTGTCTCTCACAGACCTTTCAGTGACCCTGCACTGAACACCCCTAACGGACATGTGTGACCTTGGAGCCTCCGCTGTGATAAACAAATTTTATACTTTTAACTTGTTTTTATAGCACCGTTCTTTATTCTCCTCAAAAGTTTGTTTTAAAATGAATAGATATCTTTTAAATGAACAAGTCATTAGCATAGGTATCTTATACAAATGGGTAAGACGGTTTTCCAATTTTATAGATATGATATTTCTTTAAAAGGAATTTGAGTCAGTCATCAGTTTAGTTCATGTCAGTGTGTCATTTTACACGATGCTATAAACAGCAGAATCTGTGTGCATTCGAAGCAGTAGTGACCAAGTCCCCCAAGTTCAGAGAGTCTCCTCGGGGGCAGTAACCCTTTCTCCTAAAATGAATCACTCTCAGGACACTGTTTATATGCAGCCTGGAGACTCTTGTGCTGTAAGCCATCTTTGGTTCAAGATGGAAGACAGTAAGAGTCAATTCAAACCCTTTCATGCTTCAAAACACCCATGAGAAGATTGGATAGTTTTTATTAAGTAATGTGCAAGTTGCGGGCTGGGGCACAGGGATGCCCCCGATTTCCACTGTTGTCAGAGCTGGGCGCCTCACCCCGCCGAAGCATTCTGCGTCCACCCCCTACCTTAGCTTCTTGAGCATTGCTATGGCCCATCACCTCCCTTTTTCCCCCACTGCCTGGCCTTTCTTCCTTTCTGCTATCCTTCCCTGTCTTGCATGTTGGTTTGTTTTTTTTAACTGCTCATCTACTGTCAGTCCAGGTCTGTCTTGACATTGTTTTACACCTCTACCAGCTCTTCTCCCCGTGACCTTCTGGTCATGTGCTCACAGCCATTTAAATACTGTGGTTTCACTTCCTCATCAGCTGGCTTTTCAGAGTTGCAGGAAGGCTGAGAGACCAATGCCACATTTTGAGATTCTAGTACATGAAATAATAAAGACATCCCCAAACAGGGTCTTAAAAATGGATTAGATTTTAATATTTAATATTCGTTAATGTCATCTGAGAATGTTCAGTATAATAGAGAATATTATCCCCGTTATGGCATATCTTTATGTGGAAATAATGCCCAAATTCTACATTTCAGGCATGAATGCAGGGTTCATGTCCATCTGCCCCCCATATAACCCATATCAGATCCTGCTTATAGACAAAAGTCAATGCAGTGTAATAAAAGAGCATCAGACTGGAATTCATGAGATTTCATGAGATCCCATCTTCTCTGAGACCTGGTTTCCTCATCCGGAAAAGGAAAATGTTTTCATTAGTGATCCCATAGGGTCTTCTGGTTCTCTTCTGTGACTGCATATCATGCTGACCACTCCTAGACAGAGGGGCCATCACTCTAGCCAGCTAACAAAGAAAAACACTGTGAAGTAATCAGCCTCCAGTAAAGATAAGCAGGCTAGGAGCACAAGCATCAGAGACCAAGGAAACAGTGACAGCAGCACAGGACAAGGGTTATAATTTGGGGGTGAGGAGCTACAAAGAGGGGTCTGCGTCCTTCATTCCTCTCCTCTCCACAGGGCCTGGGGCTCAGTCACACATCACGCAGTCACACGACACTCAGACCTGAACCCACAGCTCCCCAGTCACTCAGCATCGCATACTAGGTGCGCATACGTCACGGGAAGAACCACGTGCTTGCATGATGCTTTGGTGTGACTCATTTCCCATTACCAAGCAAAGACCTTCCTTCTCCCACATTCTCATTCGGAGACAAAGTGAAAGTAGCATTGCCCCTCAGCCCCTACGTAAGGCCTTCCATAGTTAATAAAGTACCCTGACGGGCCAGTCCGAGATCCAAGATCAGGAGAGAGCAGCAGAAACAGAACACTCTTTTTCCTTGTCTTGTAGACCAAATATCCTGCTATTTCTTCTCAAATGTCAACAACAGTTGAGTCTCAGGCTTGAGGCCTCAGGCACTCAGTAGAAGAGAACACTGATTGTTAGTTAGAAGAAGAAAGCATCTAAGCATCTGTTAGTTCAGCCTGCCGTGAAAACTGGGAATTCCTTCAACAAAATCTCACCCGTGCCTATTCAGGCTCTTGGTGGCAATGATAATAATAACAATGATGAAGATGATGACTATAATAATAAAAATGACAAGTACTTCACGCTTACTATGTGTTGGACACCGTTCGAAGCAGATTGAATACTGATTGTAAGTCAGCGCTGTTTTTAGGACTTTTTACACACTAAATTATTGAATCCCGGTAATACCTCTGATTTTATGTATGAATCAGTAGAAACAGGAAGGGGTTAAATAACTTGCAGGAGGTGGCACAGCTAGACAGAAGGAGCTGGGGAATGGAGCTAAACAGACAGCTCTGGAGACTGTCCCTTTAACCCCATTCTGGCAGGGAGCAGGGGGGGGGGACACGACAGGGTGACGGTATGAAGTCCATTTCCATATAGAAAGATCTTCAGTTCTCTGAGCAAAATCTGCTTCCTCTAGCCTCCTCAGTACCCACTCGCTCTAAACAGAATAATAAGTACCCCTCCTTCAGTTTGACAGCCCTTTATGTCGGGTTGGTAAACTGGGGGCCATTTTTGTATGGGCTGTGAGCTCAGAATGAATTTCAAATTTTCAGATGGTTGAGGGGAAAAAAAATCAAAGAAGAGCAATATTTTGTGACACATGAAATTCAGTGTCCATAAATAAAGTTTTATTGGGACATAACCTCACTCCATTTATGTATTGTCTTTGACTGTTCTCACTCTACTGCAAGGTCAGAATTAAGTAGTTGTGACAAAGACCATATGGCCCAGCAAAGCCGAAAATATTTACTACCCGGCCCATTGCTAAAGAGTTTGCTAACCCCTACTGTAAATATTTGCAGGTAGTTCCCATGTCCTTCTCTAAAGGTGTTTTTTTATGGTAAATCTCTCAAGTCCCCTCCCTCCGCCAACTTCTCATCACCCTAGAAACACTTCTCTAGGATTTCTTTGGTAGCACATATTCTGTCCCTCTGATTGTACTGCCCAGTGATGTGTGCATGTGATGGGATCCTACTCAACTACCCAGACGCACATGGATGAACCTCCAGACCATTAGGCTGAGTAGAAAAGCCTGACCCAAAGCACTTTTTGTGGTATAATTGTATGTATATGAAATTCTAAAACAGGCACACCTAATCTATGGTGAAAAAAAACATCAGCTCAATGATTGTCCATGGGAGAACAGGGCAGGAATTGGCTACGATAGACATGAGGAAGCTCTCTGGGCTGGTGAAAATATTCCAGGTCTTGACAGTCATTTGGGTTGTGTAGATGTGTACACATTTACCAAAATAAATCAAAAAGCACACTAAAAGTCCTCTAAACACAGCGTAAACTCTAGTGAGTGAGCTACGTGCTCAGATGTTTAGGGCCGAATATCTGCAAGTTATTTGGGAATGCATCAAAAAAGCAACATGACTGGATGATTGATTGAACAGACAGATGGACAGACAGCAAGATCAAGCAAGAGGAATGAGATGTTCGTTGTGGAGTCTAGATGATTCTTTCAACTCCCATGTTTAAAATTTTTCATAGTAAATTTTATAAACTTTTCATAATAAAATGGACAGGGGGATAAAAGTCATGCCCAATATAATGTAGCACCAAGTGGCACTATTATTTGCCTTCACCTGGAAACCATTTTAGTGTTAACTTTGATTTTCCTTTAATGCAATTGTTTGGACCCTGAAGTGCCCTTTCTTAGACTCATCTTGGGTATAACCATTGGGAGTAGAGATAGATATTGGATGATAGAAGCTAACTTCATGACAACAAGCCAACTTTAATTTCTACACTGTTTAAATTCTCGGCCCGTGGTTTATTATAAAAAGATGCACGAAATAAAAGGCACAGAGACATCCCCAGTGAGATGCCTCCATCAAACTCACTTGTGGAAAAAAACGTAAATTCCACCTTGAGTTGACACCCTTGCCTTGTAGAGTTGTGGAAATAAAAGGAATGTGTTTGATCATGGCTGAATTCCTGGCCTTTTCGACCTGACCGGTAGGTTGTCATGTCTTTCTCCTACTATACAGTTCGCTATCATTTGACAAACAATATGCTCGCCACTGTTCCAAACATCCAGTGAGCATGTGTGCATGATAAAAATTTGAAAAAGTCCTCAAAATATGCAGCCTAATCTCTGGATTAACTGTTTCTTTAAAGGGCCTCTGCAGTGTATAATCTGCAGGCAGATCCTGTTGCTTTTAAGCAATGCCAATATTAGTAGCAATAACACAATCATGCTTCAACTATTTGGAGGTCAATTAGCTGGAAAATTCTGCTTTCTGAATGGAAGCTAAGAACCAAGGAAGCAAGCAAGAAAAATCTGGTGGGCAGTCAAAGTAACTGTGAGCGCATCAGGGTGCCGAGCTCACACAGTCTCTCCTGGAAGCGTCTCGAAAGCCAACACGCAAAATCCCATGTTACTTACTTATGGAGGAAAAGCCTAACAAGCCTGGGTTTCCAGCTCAGACCTGGAGAGATGGGCACGGTGCAAGCAGCAAGAACGAGAAGAATTATTAGCCACCATTCAAAACTAAAAACCCACTATAATAGGGGAGGATAGAACTTAGGGGCAAAAAAAAAAAGGCCCACCTTAGGCTACCAATAAAATTCTAATTCCACAGATATTAAACATGGTCCTTAAAAATAAAGAAGAGGGGCTGTTATTAGACATGTTCAGGAAATATTGGTCTGATCTAATAGTTAAAGCTTCAATATTTATATTATGATTTAGCAACTTGTAAAAAGCACATTGGGGGCGTTTTTTGTCCTTTTCCCATTCCCTGATTTTTTCTTTTCTTTTGGCTGAATATTATTGATGCCGTTTTCTCTTCTCATCCCAGTGATGCCCATCAGCCTGCCTAGTCTTCTGCTCTAGGTGTGGCTCTGGTTTCTCCCACACCCTCCTCTCCACAGGTGCTTCCTCTCCTGCTCCCCCCCCCCCCCGCAAATGTCATATTCCCTTTACACAGCACTGTGTTTTGTACACATTCCAGGCAGCATTTCTGGTTTCTGAGGGCAACTTCCACATCATCTGCGCATTCACATTCTTCTCCACTTCCCTCCCTTTTCATTTCCGCCACTCTTTCCTCATCTTGTTCCTCCGCACACGCCATGCCAACACTCTCTGCTTAGACACCACTTTTAAGTCCCTCCCGCACTTCCTCTCCATCTCACAGCTTTTCACTGTTTTTCTGCTCTTGTTTTCCTCTGGGATTTGTATCTTGAAACCCAGCTCTCTCTCCTCTTCTGCCAACTCCACTGCTTGAGCTGAGACCCACCTGAAAAGCCCTATTCCCTTCCCATCGGTACAGTCCCCACACTTGACCTTCAGCGCACCTCTTTCCTGAGTGAGCCCCCCAGCTTGCACAGGGCCAAAGGATATTGCTTTACTCCCCCGAGTGTGGGGCTGGGGCCATCTTGACTAGTCATGTCTGCCCTCCTGGATTTCGAGCCAACAGATCTGTGTTCACTCTTGAACTCTGCCTCTTATTCACTTGGCCCAGCCATTTCATTTCTCTGAGCCTCAGTTTCTACATCTGTAAAATGGCAGTAATAATACCCAGAGCCTCTTCTATCTTACAGGCTCGGGTGGAGCCAGTGCAAGCTCTTCCCTGGATGTAGGAAGTGACAGCTTTATTCCTTCACTTTGAAAGCTTTGTTCACATTGAAGTCCTGAGAGGAGCTTCTTCATTCTCTTTTATATTCTTAATTTCTTCTCGTCCTAACAGGTCATTGCTTATTCTCCACATCTCGCCACCAAATCCCCCAGCTGAAAATAAATTAATTTCCGGTACCACTGTGTGATCAGAGCAGGGACTGGTGCTGGGGAGCCTGGGAGGAGAGTGCAGCCCCAATTTCTGTAGCTGAAAACCTGGCTCCATCTCTTACTAGATGTAGGAAAATGGGAATGTCCGCTCAACCTTTATTGCCTCAGTTTGCTCGTCATTAAAATGGGGGTAATAGTGCACATGTCCACTACAGAAGGTAGTTGTGATGCTTTCGGGCAGTCAAAGGGTGTCCAGTCTTAGCAGAAGCAGGGCCTGGCACAAGGTAAGCTCTCAGCACATCAGCCCCTCAGTTATCCATTATCCCCGCCTTTCTGCCCCTGCCTCCTTTTCCTCCTTAGGCTCCTCCATTCTCTGTTTCCTCTGTCATCCCTCTCCTGTCACCCACAGGCAGTGGTGGCTGGTGCTCCCCACGCAGCCAGCAAAATCTCAGGGGACGCCTCTCCCTGCGCCCCGGAAGGTCTGGTCCTCCCCGACCCCAGTTTGGTGGCTCCTGCCCCCTCCACATTCTTTTCTGGCAATCCTCCCCATGCTCCTGATTAGAGAGTACTTCAGCATGGCAGGCTAATTCGCTGATATATTAATTTGTGTTTTTATCTCAGTGTTTGCCCCGGAGGCCAGGCCTTTCCGTGCCCCTGCCTCAGGGGAGGTTTGTGTTAAGAGGCCAAAGCCCAGACACCTGGCTTTTGTTTCCCCAAAGCCCCAGCTCTGGGTGGAGATAATGCCTGCCAGGAGGGGGAGGAGAGAAGCTGGTGGGGGTGGGGGGTTGAGAGGTGAGAGGGAGGGAGGGAGAGGAAGATTTTGATTGATGGAAAGGGGTGAAAGGCAGGGAACCAGGCTACTAGCAAGGCCCTGGTCCCATCCATGGCCGCCCCCTGGGAAAGTAGCTGGGCCTCCAAGAGGAGAGCTTTAAGGCACGTCTAGATAACCAGACCCCATCGCGGGGCTCAGCAGACATTTCACCCAGCGCACCCATGAAGCAGAGCCACAGAACCTGTGCCGCTTCTGTAGGCAGGGACAGTGACAGGGTAATACAATCAGCCATAGCCTCCAGCGTCTGCTGCCCACTGAGACTGTGCCAGACTCAGTTCTAGGAGCTTCACAAGTATTAGAACACTTGCTCTCCAGGACAACCCCACATCCCCGTGTACACAGATGAGGAAACTGAAGCACAGAGAAGTCAAGAAACTAGCCAAGGTCACACAGCCAGGACCCGGGGAAGCCAGGAATCCAAGTCAGGTAGAAATGTTAAAAGAGTCCACCAAGTCATTGTAAAATGTTAAGGATGAAATGCTGCATAGGCCAAAAAATAGCAACACTGAAACCGAAAGTACAAAGCCCTCTGAGTGCTGGGAGGGGGACGGTGGCGAGGCCTGGGACAGCAGACCTGCTCCCTTTTCATCAGGGAGCCTGTCTCTAGACCTCACCGGCTCTGGCGGAATTATATTTTGATGATGGAAATATTGTCTTTCTTCAGATAAAGCAGAGGGGCATGCGCTCAGAATATGAAGGCTCTGCAGAGGCAGCCCGGAATTCCAGTTCTTTCCCCTTCAGCTTCCTAACCTAACCCCCTGCTCATCGCTGGGCCTTACAAGTCTATTTTCTCATCTGTAAAATCAAGATAAAGGAATCAACTAGCTCAACACTTAGAATCATTGAGTGACTGTCCAATAGTTAGGAATCATCATCGCCATCATCATCCCAGTGGCCAGTCCTGCTGAGTCCCACAGCTCCCAGCTGCCCCGGCTGCTTTCATTGTGAGTCTGCACGTCACACTCTGTGCCGGGTGCCGAGGGGTCCCTGCTGTCGAGGCATCATGGTCTAGTTGGAGAAGAGTCGTGAGGGAGAGATCTCTCCATGCTAAGTGCTACACCTGGGATCATCCCAGCATCCCTGGGGGGTCCAGGGCGAGGGCCCACAAGGAGCCTGCAGGGTGAGAAGGAGAGCAGGTTTCCTGCAGAAATTAATGGCGCCAGTCTTGACAAACACTAACCTCTGCCTCACAGTAGGAAGTGAGCTAGGAGCCTCCCCACTCCCCTTCCACGCCCCCTGGCCCCGAGCACACTCCTGATACAGCTCCAGCAGTTAATTTGAGCATTTGAGCAACGCAGAACTTGCATCATACTGGGCCACGGACCAAGCCCGTGGTGGAGACGCCAAGACAGCTCCGAGCTGCCGGCGCATTCCATAAACCCCAATTTCCAGGGTTGCCTGGAATAAGATGTGTAAAGGAAATTTTCCATGTGTCAATTAAGCTCGTTGACCATGTGACATAAAGAGGAAATGTCAATGTGGGATTCTGATTGGCAAAGTTCAAAGCCTCTGATTTTTGATACCCAGATATAGATCTGCAAGCTATTAAGAGCACTCGACTTTCCCAAATCCAGAGGTTGTAAAGAAATGCCTGCTTGGCACATCAGAAGGGGGGAAAAAAATGCAGCAGTGAATAGCAGGCTTGGGAAAATACTCTTCTTACTTCCCAGAGCAAAACATACACAGTCAGTGAGATTCAGAGCCAGCTCAACTGTTCTACTTACCTGTAATTTCATATGTCCCTCATGGACGCTCAGTTTTCAAAGAAAAGGATGTGCTTTTTGACCATCTTTTTTTCCCTAGACGCACTCGAGTGACATGAAGTTGCAATATGGAGCTTGACTTGGAATTGCTTTTCAGTTCATGTCACTGTAAACTTAACATCAAAGCCCAATATCCCTGTGCTTCCTTGGAAAGTCTGTTTTGTAGCTGGCACAGCGATTGAGTCTGCTTGTCTATTCTAGGACGCTGAAGGATCTAACTAAGTCAGAACACCCCACGTCTAGCCCATATATCTATTTATTACCCATCTCACTGGGAAAGACAAGCTGAGTTATCATTTAGCCGAGAAAGCCTGAGAGCTGGTTTCCATGTGTGAATGACAGCAAAAGCCATCCACACAGAGACAGGCCGGAAGGAGAGGCATCCCACAGTGGAGGCAACTCCCCTCACCATGGTGACGACTGGAGCCGAAGGAGTGGTCCCAGCCTCGAAGACAGGGCCCTAGAATCCCCATCTCCCCAGCCCCCAGCCCAGCCCTCAAAGATTATGAAGACAATCGGTTGTGACAGATTGCTCCCCAGTCTTCCGCCTTAAACGCTATATGATAAATTCAACATGAAGTGACAGTCACAGCAAGTGTTCAGGGCTGTATCTTAAAAAAAAAAAAAAAGACTAATTTTACTGAAGTTAGAACTCAATGAACGAGAAAATGTGGATGTACACCTAGGGCATACCTCAAAACTTCAATCTCTGTGAATGCCACCATTGTTATTTATGGCCGGGATGATATTAATATTTTAAAACACTTCAATAAAGAAGCACCCTGAGACGTTAACATTGTATTGTTACACAAAGATAATAATATTTCAACGGGACCGTCCCTGCGCGGGTATGTTAATAGAGCAAGGAAAAGAAATACGCAGGTTTTTGTTACCTGAGCAGCCGCCACCGTGAGACTGTCCTGGGCTTAATTTCTATGAAATAGCTCTTCTTCCTTTTTTTTTTTTTTTTTCTTATTTGGGGGTGAATAAACATCTTAGGCCGCCATTGTCTGTTTAAATTAGGTAAATGCAATTAGGATGAGTCAAATCTACACAGGCTCCAGCGATGGGTAGGTCTCCAGTGACCGCCCTAATCCAACTCATTGCTTAATCTCAGTTTTAGCCATTACAAGTGAGCAGCATGGTGATGTCTTGCTAGTGTTAGAGTTAATGTAGGCTGACTGGGTAACTCGAGATAAACCCTGCAGGCTTGTCTGAATGTGCAAGCACTTAACACTGACGTTTTTGAAAAAAGGAAACTGGGTTCCTTTCCCCAGGACTGATTCAGAGAGTCCTTTCTTTGGTTTCCTGTCCACTTACAGAAACCAAAGAATTTTCCTTTTTTTTTTAATCCATTTTTGTTGCACCGCCCCCAACCCCAAGGATCCTTGGATTTGCCGTCTATGTCCATTTCTTGCTCATTTCAAAACAAAGTTCTGCATCTTCATCCTCTTTAACAATAGCACTTGTCTTCCTTTTCATATTCATAAAGATGACATTGGGTTGCCTGATATTATTTTGTAAAGAAGGAGTTGGTTCAGGTAGCCAGTAGATGTGAAGAAAACACTGTGCATATAAAAAGAAAAAAAAAAGAGAGAAGAAAGGAAAAATAAAGGTTGACATTTACAGCCAGGAGAGAGGGACAAAATTGCAAAGGTCATCAATGAGTAAACAGATATTAATGGTTAGCCGGATAACTGGTACATAAACAGGTCACATTAATAATTAACACCAGGAAAAAACTTAGCACTTTCCACCAAGCGCAGGAAAGGAGGTGCCAAGCAAACTGCACCTCCCAAATGGATAAGAAAAACCCAACAGTGATTTCTGGTTGTCAGAGAGTAAAAAAATGACTGTTCCAGGCTGGCCGAGTGGCGTGTTGGTTAGGAGTTCTCTTGGGACGCCAGCTCTGAGCAGCAGGGCCCCAGTTCGGATCCCACATGAGGGCCAGTGACGCTGGACCCTCTACAGCTAAGATGGTGAACAACAGCTCAACCTGGAGCTGGGCTGCTGTGAGTTGCCAGGAGCGACCGTCCAATAGCCGGCGAGCAACTGCCTCACCAGGGAAGAGCACAATGATAATACCTACATGGGCCAGTGAAGCGACGTCCTCCACAACTAGACTGAAGAACAAAAGGACAGCAACTAGTCTGTTCCCCTTCCCCGATTCCCCAAAGCTGTTTCCCTCCCCCAATTCCCCAATCAAATCTAAAAAAAAAAATGACTGTTCCATGGTTACGTTTCCCATATTCTCACCAAAAAACAATTGGAGATGGTCATAATTGGAAGTCAGTGGGATCGTGGAAGAAAACCTGGGGCACCATTTATCTGCAAAGTTATCATAACCGAACACTGACTGCTCCCTTGTTTCAGAGTGTGTGTAAAATCGCTCAAGGAATGTATTTGATCACTGACACACAAGGTCTCCCTGAAAGTGTTAGCTCCCTCATTTTGTTATCATGCCCACATGTTACATTAAAAATTCTGAGGCGAGAGAGTTACATTTTGCATGTGTCGATTGGCATTCAGTCTTCTTTTAGTTGTTGCTGCTTTTTAGAGACTTTGTGGGGGTTTTTTAAAGCAGTTTTAGGTTCAAATTAAAAGAGAGGGGAGGCATAGACATTTCCATGTTTCCCTGCCCCTCACACATAGCCTGCCCCTATCAACATCCCCCTCCAGAGAGGTGCTTATTGCAGAGGACAAACAGACGTTGACAGGACATAATGACCCAGAGTCTATAGCTTACAGAGGGTTCACTCTTGGTGTTGTACGTTCTATGGGTTTGGACAACAGTATGACATGTACCCACCATTGGTGGTATCATACCAAGTATTTCCTTGTCCCAAAAATTCTGTGTTCCAACTATTCATCCCTCCCTTGCCACCCCCAACCTCTGGTAACCACTGACCTTTTTAGTATTGCCAATGTTTTGCCTTTTCCAGAATGTCATATAGTTGGAATCATATAATATGCAGCCTTTTCAGATTGGCTTCTTTCACTTAGTCATATGCATTTAAGGGTCCTCCATGTCTTCTCATGGCTTCATAGCTCATTACTGTTTAGCGCTGAAGAATATAATAAAATAATAAATGTACCAAAATGCATTTATCCATTCACCTACTGAAGAACATCTCGGTTGCTTAGAAGTTTGGGCAATTATGATTAAGCTGCTATAAACATCCATGTGCAGACTTTTGTGTGGACATAAGTTTCACCACTTATTTATTGAGAAAAGTCAAAGCCAGATCTTAGGTTATAATGTCAAAGGGATTGGGGGCGAGGGGGAGATGGGACAGGCAGGACACTTTGGTGAGTGACATGTCCCCCACCGGACCTTGGAGGGGTGGCACCTGATCCCCACAGAGTGTCGTCTTGTGAGCCCAAGGCATCAATCTTTTGATTTTTTCTTAAGGGAACCAGATTTTATGTGAAATCTCTAGATTTCTGGACTTTTCCGTATTGATAACTTATTGGAACAATGCTCGGGCCAAAAATATTCTTTTGCTGTAGGCCACATCAATCCAATTTAAATCCCTCGTCTAAATTTAAAATAAGCAAACAAAAACTTCCCAAAGAGGAAGAGAGCCTAAGTGTATCTTTAAAATTTAGTATACAGTCTCTCTTCTTTAAATACGTAGTTCTCTCTATAGGAATATTAAAAAAAAAAACTACTAAAATAACACAATAGACTTAATAGAAAACTGGAATATCTATAACGACCTCAATTTATTCTCAGAACTATGCGAATAAAAGTCAGATGAGATACTTTTATATATGTGGCCTAATGGTTTACAGATGAGCGAGTAGCACTGCTTTAAAATATAATGTGAAGAAACCAATTTTTAAATAAATGTGTAGTTGGAATATCAAGCCCACAGGAGATATTGTGACATACCCAACTCGAAAATCAAATTATTTAAGGTTGCTTATACTAATAACAGCCTCTAATAAAACCAGACCAGCCAAAGGCAGCAAATAAGGTGGGTTTGAGAAGAGGTAGAGAGAAAATAAGGTAAACAGAGCTTGCTTACTTAGAGTTACGTGTTGGGGAGACTTTAACATCCATAAATTCCGTGGGTGCATGGAACTTGTTTCGAAACATGTCATAGGAGGATAGGTGTTGGTCTAATGGCCTCATGAGCTGGTCCCTCTCTGTTTCTCCACAGCCACGTCCCCACACTGTGGTTTCTTCTCACCATTTATAGCCGGCCCAGGGAGCCATGCTTTCTCGCCTCTCCCAGCCTCTCAGCCTAAATTCTCCGTCGGCATCATTCTCACTTTTGACACGGGCAGCTCCTTATATGTCCTATGAGCTTCGGTCAAATTCAGGTGTGTCCTCTTCCAAAAAGCCCCCTTTAACCCCTCTCCAGGCAATCGGGGTGCCCCCATTCTGGTTCCCAGAAGCACCTCACCAGCTCCTGTCTTTAGCACCTCCTTGCACTAAATGGTGGGTACCCCAGGGGTGCGTGTGCATGGCCTTGTGGAAGGCAGGTGCTATGTTATCATCCGTGAACCTCCACAACCTAGCTCTGTGCTTGCACAACAGCCCCTCAGTGTTGGATGAATGGGGATGGGGGGTTTCACCATGGTGCGGGGACATCTCATTCACTGTAAATGACATGAATAGACCTCAGGGCCATAATGCTTAGAAAAGAGGCTCATAATGAATGAACCTGGTACAGCTCTTTGTTTCTTGATCAAAATCTTCGCGTGTGTTCACTGCAACTGCATTTGTGATAGCAAGTTTTATCCTGAAGGACCTTATGTATCTTATGAATCATAATAATAAAAGACCCAACCATTCAGGTCTTCTGCTTCCTTATATGTCAAGCGGAGATGATAACACCTGCCCTGCCAGGCTCAGGAGGTGGCCGAGAAGACGACCAAAAATCATGTACGTGACCCTATTGGAACAGTCACCCTACAAATGGGAAAGCCCCAAATGGGTCATCAGCCCTCCTCCACTCACCTCTATCTGTCAGATGGTATAAAAATTCTCTGTCTGTGGCCCAGTCTGTATGTGAACAAGGACTCTGCCTCTAATCTCAGGATTGCCAGGCCTAGTAGGACACTCAGCACTTAGCAAGTGCTCCCTAAATGCTTCTAGTACAATGAGGTACACGACAAACATCATGGTAATTTCATTCATTCAAATGGTACTAGACAACATTAAATAGAACAGAATCTGACAGGAAAAAGGGAGACAGAAATTATTGAGCAGCTCCCATGTACTGGGCGCTGTATCTACCTGCTTTTCTCTATCAACTGTAACCTTGTGAAGTCGATAACCTTGTCCTGATTTTACATGGAAGGAATCTGAGTTCCAAAGAGTTGGGTGTCACACCAAAGAACACACAGCTACAAGCAGGACCTGGCCCAGTACACACTCTGCCTCCCCCAAGCTGAGGCCCGGGAGTAATAGTCTCAGCACATCTGATATCACAGAACCAGTGACTTCCAGAGGTGAACCGAAACTCAGGGCGCCCCTAGTCCAACCCCCAGACCATACATGACAAATCTGAGGGTCATGGCCACAGCCACAGAGACAGTAAAAAAGACAGTTTAAAATTTCAGTATGTTCACAGTCACAAGTTATGTCACCTTTATATACTATTTTCATTAAGTTTACAAGTATATTTCACAATTCATAAAAGTTTTTAAATAATCCTACTTTGTTTGATTTAATGGACCTTTATTAAAATAATATATATTTTCCATTTGCACAGAATTAAATCTTACATAAGTCAACAGTTAAGGTTTTTCTCACAAAATACCAGTGACTGCTCTCTTAAAAAATAGGCCAAGACTACTGACTGAAACCCAGCCGAGAAAGCATAACTCGACAAAGGCCTCCTGAACCATAATTAAAATAATAATTAAATAGTAGAAAAGAGCAAAGGCACTTGCTTTTTTAAAAACTGGAAAAAAAATAAATAAAAATAAAACAAAACAAAATCAGCCCTCTGTGAAAACCAACTCAGTCCTCTATAAAAGCTTTCCCCAAATTCCAAGCGGCCCCATTATGAACGCTCCTTAATGCATGAGGTAGTCATTTAAGAATAAATCTTTAAGTAATTCAAAACAAGGACTCTTCAGTAAATAGTTGAAATTAAGGGGGGAGTTCGAGTCATCTGGTTTCCATTAGGATGATAAAATAGTTCACTTGAAACCTTTTACAAGATGCTTTGTTACTGGGAGGTGTCTGTGCATCTCACCCCATCACTGGCCATTTGACACAACATAAAAGGCTTCGAAAGCCATGTTAGGCCTCTTAATCAAAAACTAATTGTAATAGATATTGGGGAGTGTTAACACGGTGACCGCTGGGTTGTGGCTGTGGTATGGAGGCTCAGGGAACATTAAACACAACCCGAGCTGATAGGCCTTATCTCCGTTTCAGAGCTAAGTGCTAAGTACTACAGGCCAGTATCTCCTAGCCCTTGCTTTGTACCACTTTCAGAGTTAATTGCCCCAGAAGGCTTCTCCTTCCTAATGAAATTTATAGCATTGTCAGAGAACTTGGGAGATACTGCTTCAATTTAGGAGATTTTACAGAAAACAGAGACATAAACAGAGGGGAAAAGAAAATACATACTTGGAGCCTAATGCATCGATAGCCTTCGCCCAGTGGAGCGGGGACTCCCTGGGCACGAGGGGGGGCAGGTAGGCACGCAGCACGTTAACTCTTTCAGACCTGCACTCTAATGCAAAGTTAAGAGCTGGAATCCTAGGGCCCTCGTAGGCATTCGGTAAGTACTTAGTGTTCAAACTTAGAAGACCAGAAATGTTGGCAAGCAACAAATGGGGGTTACTTGTGTGGCCCCCTGCCCATCACAGTGTCTGAGATATGGCTGGCCCCCCGGGAAATGCTTTCTGAATGGTTGATGAATGAATAAATGATCTTGCTGCAGGATGATTCTTTATCATTTGCAGAGTGCTTTTATGTTTGGCGCCCACAGCCATTCATTTGATAAGCCTCGGGTTCGTTCAGGACACAGCCAGGCCTCGAACAGGCACTTTGTAGATCCCGTCCCAGTCTTCTGGACATTAGAAGGACTAGGGAGATACTGTGTGAATACCCTGTTATCTAAATCTGGCTAAGGAGGATTTCAGATGTCAAAGGCCAAATGATTTTTGGATCCTGGACTGGAACAACAACAACAAAAATAAATAAATATATATATAAATATATTTATTTATTTATTTATTTATTTATTTATTTATATTTATATATATTTATGTATATAAAACTGGTGAACTCCGATATAGTCTGCAGTTTAGTTAATAGCATTATACTTAATTATATATTAATTTTACATATATTAATACTTTCCTGGTATCAGCGTTCTGTAAGAGACTAACATTAGGGCAAGCTGAGTGAAGGGTATACAGGAACTCTCTGTACTATTTTGAATTCTGTAATTCTAAGATTATTTCAGGATGAAATGTATGAAAATAATAACTGCACATTATCATGATACCAAAGCACCTTATAGAACACAATGACATATAAAGTGGAATGAGAAATCCTATTGCCTTCATCCACTTTCAAAAGATTTTTTTTAACTAGTTCCCACCCCATCCTCTCAGCCTTCCTCCAGCCCTCCTTACTTTGTTATTTCAGTCCTTTTAAATTTATTATTATTTTTTTTATTTTATAACCTCGTATGGTCTCTCCCAGAGATTGCTCCACATGTGCTTGAGGAGAATCTGTACTCCACAGTCATTGGGTAGAATATTCTGTAGATACCTGATAGCTCAGCTCAGTTTATATTGTTCTTGGAGTTTTCTGTTCCTTGTTGATCATCTGTCTCGTTGTTCTATCTATTTTTGAAAGTGGGGTATTGAAGTCTCCAACTATTATTGTTAAATTAGCTATTTCTCCCCTCAGTTCTGTCAATGTTTGTTTAATATCTTTCGGGACTCCATTTTCAAATGTGTATATGTTTATAATTTTAAGTCTTTGTAATGGATTGACCCTTTATTATAAAATGTTCATCTTTATGTCTGGTAACAATTTTTGTCTTAATTTTCCTCTGAATTAGTATAGCCACTCCATCGTTCTTTTTGTTACTATTTTCCTGGTATATGTTTTCCTATCCTTTTACTCTCAACTTATCTGTGTCTTTGATCTAAAGTGTGTCTCTTATTGACAGCATATAGTTGGGTCATGTTCTATCTATTTTGCCAATCTCTGCCTTTGATTGAAGTGGTTGGCCCATTTACATTAAGCAATTACTGATAAGGTAAAATATCTGCCATTTTCCTATTTGTTCTCTATATACCTTATATCTTTCTCATTCCACTATTCATCCAAACTGCCTTTTTTTGTGTTAGATATTTTAATGTCCTTGCTGGTTGTTTTACGTTTTTTTTGTTGTTGTTGTTGTCTTTTTGTCATTTTCTCAGTGTTTGTCCTGGGTATTATAATCAACATCCTAACTTAACAACAATCTAGTTTTTATTAATACCGCCTTAATGTTAATAGTATATGAAAGCTTTGCTCCAATATATCTCCATTTCCTTCCCCACTGAGCAGTTATTATCATACAACTTACATCTTTACATGTCATGAGCCCATCAACATAGTTTTATAATTCTTGCTCTATGCAGTGTACTTTTAAATAAGAGAAGAGAACATTTACAAGTAAAAATACACTTATACTGTCTTTTATATTTACCTATGTAGTTACATTTACCATTTACTATCTAATAATATTTCATGTCTGCCTGAAGAACTTTCTATTCTTTAGAGTAGCTCTGTTAGCCACAGCCTCTCAGGTTTTGTTTATCGGGGAATGATTTTATGATGTATTTGGGTATGGATCTCTTTAACTTTATTCTACTTGAAGTTTGTTGAGATTCTTGAATGTGCAGATTCATATTTCTTATCAAATTTGGGGAGATTTCAGCCATTATTTCTTCAAACATTCTTTCCGCCTCTTTATCTCTTTCTAGCCTTATTCTCTGACACCCATTATGCATATGTTGGTACACTGAATAATGTTCCATAGGTTTTTGAGGTTCTGTTCATTTTTATTCTTTTTCTTCCCATTTCTCAAGCTACATGATCTCAATTTAACTGTCTGAAGGTTCACTGAGTCTTTCATCTGTCAATTCAGATCTGATGTTGGTCCCCTCTAGCAATGTTTTCATTTAAAGTTTTGTACTTGTCAATTGCAGAATTCCTATTTGGTTCTTTTTTTATAATTTATATCTCTGTATTGGTATTCTCCATTGGGTGAAACATCATTCTCAGACTTCCCTTTAGTTCTTTGAACTTATTTATAGTAGTTGATTTAAAGTCTTTGTTTAGTAAGTCCAACTTTGGGCTACTTGAAGGACAGTTTCTAGTCGCTGTTTTGTTTTGTTTTTTCTAGATGTGGGTC
>NW_017731385.1:2250473-2290091 GCF_001890085.2 Hipposideros armiger
CACCCCCAGGGTTTGTTGTTGAACTTTTTATTGTTGCTGTGGCTTGTTTAGTTAGTGATTTTCTTAAAGTAATTTTGTCAAGTCTGTAGTCTTTGTCATGTGCAGCCATTGAAGATACTTTGTGGTCAGCTAATGATTAGATAGAGATTTCCTTAAATGATTTGATCAATAAACCTCCCTGCCTTTCCCAAGGAGCTCTGAAAGGGCGGACAGGGAGTACTTTCAATGTTCTGCCAGCCAGTTGAGAACTCCATTTTAGCCTTCACTTTTTGATTACACACAGTCCCAAGGTCAGCCAGAGGTGAAAGATTAGAACCTTCTCAGGTCCTTCCTGGGCATGTGTATAACCCCATCCTTGCATGTGAGTTTCTAGATCCCCAGGAATATGTTGGAACTTTTCAAAGCCCTCTATAGACATCTCATTACCCAGTTTTTCCTTTTCAGTGTTTTACTCAGTGTCTGGTAGCTCCAACTGTTATCACCACATCAGACAGCTGCTATATTAAACAAAAGCCACTAATTGTTTATAACAAACACCCTAGTGAAAAGGTTACTTGTATAGAGTGGGCTCGGATTCAAGTCAAATAAAGACTATCTGTGAGACAGGTCACATAGTGACAGTTTTCTGGAGGTGGAGTTTTGGGGGAGCTTCAAACCCATTCTTCTCCCTTCGGTTGTTTTCACAAGTACCATGCTGTTGGTTTTCAAGGCTACTGGAGAACTGGGGAGAGTAAGATTGGACCAGAGCAACTTAAAATGCTACAGTGCTCAGTGTTCTTAACACTCTTTCTTGAATAAACGCTCTTCAGAGTATCGCAAATTCGTCTAATTTCCAGAGTTCTGAAAAACTTTCTATTGATAATTTTTGCCAGTATTCCCATTGCTTTTATGGAGGAGTGGATTTTTTGGGGTTTTTGTTTTTTGGTTTTTTTTTTAGTTGAGCCATCCTCAGCTCAGGCCGGGCATCGAACCGCTGTTGCTCAGAGCTCAAACTCTTGAGCAAGCTCTTAACTAACTGAGCCACTCAGCCGGCCCAGGAGTGGATTTTTTTTACATGCTCACTCTACCATTCCAAAATTGCTTCTTCACATGTTTCTATTTTAATCTAAATAAAATTATATCTTCAAAGTTTGTCTTCATGGCATGAGTTGGGTTAAAATATAACTATAGCAAGGGATATTGTTTTGTTGAGGTCCAAAATAGTTCTTAACCAAACCCAGAAGTGAGTCACTTCAGAAACGCTTTTGTAGAAAATCACTTAAAGTTATATTCTTAACTTTATTAGGATACCAATACTGATCCTCCAAATATTTGAATTTCAGCAAACATTTATGGATTTTTTACTACATGCAAGGACCTATGCTAGTTGCACTGGAAACTCCAAAGATATAATACACAAGATCTGCTCTGGAAAGACTTTAGGAATGCACATGTCAGAAGCTAAATAATAAGACAAGAGTATATGCCTCCTATTTGTCCATAGGTGATACTAGCCCAGAAAAAATAGGATTATAAATATATATATATATATATATATATATATATATATATATATATATATATATATATATATATAATTTGCCTATTATCTCATCTGCAATTTACAGAAACTCCAGTTCTCACCTTCATACACCTTCATATTTCCCCAAGAAATCCTGAGTTCTTTAGGGGATATCCCACCCTGTAGGCCCCACTTAACCCAAAAGCTGTCAGGTCTAGAATACATTAAGAATAATGTCCAAACTAATCCTGCTTAATGGAGGTTTAATGGGCTGTATAGCAGAGCCTGGGCTCCATGAAATAAAAGCTCTATTTTCAACCCCTATTTCTCCCAAAAGTAGTTCAAACTCACTCCTCACCCTCCTGGATGTGGGCTTTGGACTCGGGCAGAGCAAGATTTTGTCCCCACTCTCTACTTATTAGCTTCAAGACTTCCGACAACAGTCATCAATTTTTGTCTGACTTGCAAAATGGGACTGCTAATGCCTACCACACGGGTAGTCGGAATTAAATGAGATGAAGCATTTACATTGTCTGGCCCATGGAAAACACTCCATAAATGTTTATTCATGTTCTCAAAGCACAAGTCCCTTTTTGGAACATATCCACGAGAGAACGAGTCTCATCCTGATGGCTCTACAGATTTGTGAGGACATCTCTTTGGCATCATTCTTGTCTCAACTTAAATGTCTCCTCCCCAGGGAGGACTTCCCTGACCACCCATCCAAAAGAGCCCCCCTCCCCTTAGTCACTCTCTTTACTATTACTGGAGTGGCCAGTCACCCCAGTTTGCCTGGAACAGAGGGGTTTCCTGGGATGCAGGGCTTTCTGTGCTAAAACCAGGCACGCTGGGCAAACTGGAAAACTCAGTTACCCACCATCATCCTGCGTCGTTTTTGTTTATTTTCATAGGCTTTGACACTGTCTTATATAATTCAATTCGCTTTTTGGTCTTCTCATGTCCTTCAAACCAAAATGTAAACCCTTTGAGGGTAGGGACAGGATTTTGTCTGTGTGGTTCACAGCACTATTTGGAGACGCTCAACAGTCCTTGGCACACAGTAGGCTCTAAATAGTTATTGGTTGGAAGACTGAATGAATTGTTAATTAATTGATTGGCTCATTTTTTAAAATACTCTTCTATGCTCCAAGTTTACCAACAGAAATGCATAAGGAATACAAAGTTTTGTATGACACCACTATTGATTTTAAAAAGCATTTTGTATCATTTTAACAACTAAATTGTAAGCACTTGAACTTGTGTGGCCCTGAGACTTCAGACAGCTGTGTTCTTTTTCTTCTGAGCCCAAACAATATCATTAAAAAGGATTCACTGAAATGCAGCCCTTCCTATCATTCACCCTGGAATGTGGGCTCTATCCTGTAGAACCCAGTCTGTAAATATAAGATTAGCATCTGTGAAGGAAAAGCTCTTCTCTATAAAACTGCATTCAGAAGGAAATCTCCATCTTTTTTCCCCTCATAGAAGCAGCAGCATTACTTGTAAGACCCATAATTATCTTAAATGTTCCACGAGGATAAAAAAGCTACAAATGTTAAAACACAATCTGAGACCATATCTTTAATCTCTAAAAGGAACCAGATAATGATGATCCCTTCCCCGCCATCAGTTTAGTATATAAATGAGAAGACATAAAGTACTTTTAGATTTAATTAAAGTAATTGACTGAATTGCGTTTTGTCGTCTTGATTGTCATTAATATTCCTGACCTCTCTGTCACAGAGATGGGCCTGAGAATTTTTCCAGTGGATATTTATTATGAATATTATCATCAATAAGCATCATCAACATATTCAAATTAATTTTAACTTCTTTATGGAAGACTGAAAGCGTAACCAGCTGCTGAAAACCATCCGTTCTAAATCATTTTTTATCGATTCAACACGGCTCAACCTCACGTACAACTAATAGGGAATTTTATGTGTGTGTAGGCTGGTTTCTACATATACCTATATATACATATATAATATTTAATTTTATTTTATATCTAACTCTGGTCACATTGATCCCATAAATCTCCGAGCCCCGGCATTCATTTGCTATTTTGAGCGCTTACAGTGCGGTCCTCAGGCTGGCTTGTTTTATATCCGTGCGTGCATATTCCACGACACATGGACGTTTGGTCTTATTTTGACTGCTTGCAAAGAGCTTAATAAAAGACAGGCTTTCGTGCATCAAAAGAACTTAGTCCACAGGTGTTCTGAACGGGGCCAACGTGGCCAACTCGTATGTAGAACAAACAATTAAGCTCTGGAATTTGAGACTCTAAATTGTATCAGTTGAGCACCAGTCCTGCAGGGAGGCAAAGGCCTTTCATTACATTACCTGCGGGCGTGCCGGCTTTGGGCTGTGTAGGGTTACAGCCCATCCTGTTCAGGTGCGCTAGTGAGCTGGCTGAGCCGCTGCTGCTACACGGCTCCCAGCTGAACGTCTGTAGAGAACACACCTCTGTCCCCATCTGTGTTTGCCTTCTGCAGCTTTGTGCCTCTCCCAATCTCTCTGCTGACTGAGCATCCACTACAAGGCAGCCACTGTGCTGACGATTTTAAATACAGCGTTCGTTGCTTCTAATCCCCCCATCCCCCAACACTACAAGGCTTAGAAAGGCTAACTCATGTACGTAAGGTCACGCAAGTTTGAGCGCCGGGATCAGCATTCTAAGCCAGGTCTGGTGGTTGGACTCCATTAGCCCCACCTTGACCGCCATGCTATTTCCTGTACAGCGAGCATCCAAGTGATCCCAGACTCCAGGCAGTCTTCCAGCCAGCTTGCTGGCTGCTCCTCCAGTCCTTAGTTCTTTGGGTCTCTTGCAGCTCTCTCCTTGGTCCTCTTCTTTCCTTCCTCCCTCCAGGTAGCTCCCTAATTGTTCCCTTCCACTCCCACGATGCCCCCAGTCACCCACCACCAGCCACCAACTTAAAACTCTGTCTCTCTTTTGCACTACAGGCCTGGAAATTCAACCTGCTGCTCTCATCTCCACTTGGAGAAGAGGGGGTGACTCATGAACTTCCAGAACTGACCTGAAGGGGCGTCTTCCGCAGCAAGCCTGCTCCTTCCCCAGCATTGCCTGGCTTGGCCCCAGTAGCACCAGCCATCCAGGCCAATCTCCCGGGCTCCTCTCTCTTTCTGTTCTTTTTGTTCATCATCAGCCCATTCACACCCCCTCTCTATTGTCATAGCCCCCAAGCCATCTCTCCATGACCACTCTACCCTCTTCAACCCATTCTCCACTCCACAGTGCCAGAAGGTCTTTGAAAAACAAAAACAGAGTGCCTCGCCTTAAAGCCCACCGATGGCTCCCCAACTCCTCTACACATGAAATACTAACTTGTACACTTGCCCAGAAAACCTGGCACGTTTCTTTACCCAGCTTCAAGTCATTTTTTTCCCTTACCTCGGCTTTCTTCTCTTGCCTATTAGGTGACAGGGTCCTTTTCCTTTTCAGAGTTCCTTGACCTATGTCCTTCTCACATTTCCTTCACACCTTTGCTCAAATGTCATCTTAACACAGAGGACTACTGGACGTCCCTTACTCTCCATCCCCCATGCCCTGCCTTGCTTTCTCATAGCACATACATTATATACACATCTGTGTAGTGTTTGTTCTCTGTCTTCTCCAGCCAGGATTAAGCCCCGTTACAAGAGGGATGAATGCCTTTTGTTTACTTTTGTTTACAACTACCTGTAACTATGTTCAGTACATAGTAGGTACTCAATAAACATTTGATGACTGAATAGTAATGCGAAAAAATATCTATGCATATCTATTGCTCCTTTTTCTTAATTCACATGTAGTTATTATATAAACTATAAAAGGGCCCTTGACATTTTATTTTGCCAAACGACCATATCCTAGACAATCACATCTCAGGATTAGAGTGGAACCTGACCCAACCACGAAAGTGATGATGCTGCCCAGCCAGTGACTTTTAGCTGCGTGTTTGTTGATGTCCAGACCACGTAGGCCAGGCAGCCACATCAGCCACAAGCAGGGACGCTCCTCGTCACAACGCACAGCTTTCACACTGAACCAGAAATCAGATGCGGTGGACTAATTCCTTGTTTGCTGATGGAATTTACTGTGCAGATCCGGGTGGAGCAGAAAACCCAGAAAGCACGGCTGTTACAGCCACAGGCCCCCCACCTCTGGGGGCAGACCATCCCTTGCTAGGCAATGGGCACAGCTAACGTAACTTTCTCTGCCTTACAGAAAGACAGGCAGCCCTTTTAGATGCCACAATGTCAGAATATTCAAAAATGTTAATGTCCTGGAATTTTGGACATGTGCAGTCACCATAGCAATAAAAAGGAGGGTTTTTTTGTAGTAGTAAAGTAACAGAAAAAAAAATAATAATAATAGTAATATGCTGGGTTTATTTTACCAATTTGACTAGTGCACCACCTCCCCCATCCCATTTGGTTTTCTTCCTTTGTTTTGTTTTTTACAGAGCACCTGATAACATCTCATCAAACTGGCATTCTGTGGAACCAGTTTGGGAAGTGCTATTGTGCAAAAATCATGTGTGACAGCACAGGGAAGCGTGACAGGGGCCAGTTCATGGAGGGCCTGGTCGCTCTGTTAAGGAGCTCTGTGGTCATAGACCGGAGACCTGGTGGAGCAGCCAGACAGGGCGTGACATGACCAATTGTTTGACAAGGCTGTTCTGGCCACAGAGGGAAGCATCAGACCTAGAACAACCAATGTGGTCCAGCTGTAAAGTCATGAGGGTCCAAACTCAACTGGAAAAAATAGTGTCTTCATCCTTTTCCATCTCTCGTCACCATAGCTCTCATGTCGCCATTAATTTTGTGAGGTTGTTAGAAAACGCCATGGCCATGGGGGCAGTAGGGAGAAATTGGCCATCTAGAACGCTGTGAGGATCTGCAAGAGAAGCCCTAGAAGCTAACTGATTGCATCATTTCACTACTTCAATGGCCCCTATTTCTCTTAATATTAAAAATGAAATATTGCCCCTGTGCGACCTGGCCCCGTCCACCTCTCCTCCACGCCTCACATCGTTCTCCCTCTGTCCCCACTCCCAGTGGGACAGCAAATGCCTTCCCTCCTTGGACATTTCACTGGGCTGTAAGGTCCACAAGGTCAAGGATACATCTGTTTTTACTCATCCCGGTGACCAGCACATAGTAGGGCCTCCATAAACATTGCTGAGTGAATGGATGGATGGACGGCCGGTCCACTGGAACAGATGTGGTGCATTTTGGAATGCTTTCCAGTGGACTCAACCACCTTCCAGACCAGCCCCCCAGTACCAAGAGTAATACATTATAAAATATAACCTTCTGAGTGCATATATAACTCTTTCTGTTTGACTTGCTATCTCACATGAGTTCTCATGTTTCCATGACTCAGAGCCTGCAGCTGCCAAGGATCCTATTTGTCACTTCTCAGCAGGCAGAAACCCAAACACCGCAACCCTGGGTGTCTTTATCCTTTTTCCTATTCACAGATCACCCCCGGGGGGCAACATCCACTATCTCTGTCACGTACACCTCTAGCACCTTGACCTACGTTCCCCACTGCTAACACCTGTTGAATTACGAAACAGACTTAGTCTATTTCTACTCTGAATTCTTCAGTTTCTGCAGCCAAAATTTCAGGTGGAATATAATTGCAGGAGTCATAGCACATACCTGTCCCCAACTCAGACTCTGGAGAAATTGAGACCTGCCAGTTGAATTGCTTATGTAGGTTAAACCATGCAACCATTTGTTTATCTGTTTCAAAAGAATATTCAAGATACTCAAAGCCTCCCAGGTGTAGCCCAAACTACCTTTTTCTTCTCATCTTCCATGATGACCCTCAGTGAATGTACAGGTCAGCCACTCTGACTTCTAAAGAGTTTCAATATCTAGGATCGAATATTGTCTCATTTTTACTACCTTTTCCCATTGCGTAAACCATTGTACCACTTTCTGTGGTTGCTTGTGCTGTTGGCTTCTTTCTCAGGCCAGCCAAACTGATGTATCAAACTGAGTAGGGCTCTTAGACACTGATTTGAATGTTAAGGATGGGGGTGACGTGACATTTGGATGCTTTATGCCATTGAGTCAGTTTTGTTACTGCCACTGTCTTTGTGGAGGAGACCAATGGGTCCTCTGAGGCTCCTTCTGGAAGAATTTCTCCCTTATTAGAGAATGCCAGATAAACGCAAAGACACAAGGAGTTAAAGACAGACATTTCCACGGTGCTGGGCCTGGAAACATTTCTCTGCTTTGCTTCCAGAGACCAATCTCCCCTGATGACTCAGCTGCAGGCACACCTAAGAGTCACCACACCATACCTCTAAGAGCTAGAAAATATTTCTCTGCAGCTCTAGGCTACCTAAGGGCAGAAGTGGGAGGAGATTGTCAGCCGAGCCTTCTCGGGCCTGGTTTCTGGTGCTTTGTCTTGAGGGCTGTCTAAAACGAAGGACCAATTTGGCCATCCTCTGCTTTCCCTCTGTCTCCAGAAACACCCAGAATGTTCTCTAAGATGCCTGGAGGTGAATCTTAAGTTTCGTTCATTTGTGTATGCTGCCTGCCTAGCAGGAGTCAGTCAACATCAATACACACCTTTGGACATTGCACAGATAAGTTATATTGGATCTAGTGACCTAGAGGTGAATGGCAGGTTATATTTCATTATGCGCGTGGGCCAAGAGTACGTCAGTAACAAACCTTCCTAGTTCACTCGAAAATACTGTGGAACTCCTTAGGGGGTCCACTGATTATACTGTAGAGGTTTGTATGAACCAACCGGGGTAAATAATTAGACTATATTTTTAATTAATATTGCAGTGCCTTCCAGCACCACGATATTTAAGATGATGATAATATTGGAGTAACAGTCAGTGAAGGAGCAGCCTTGCTCTCGATGAAGCCGGAGAGAACAAAGGCAGTTTTGTCAGATGGACAAAAATACCCTGCAATTTTGGCAACCTCATGTCAAAAGTTTCTGGTGTGTTTAAAGGAAGTTTTCAATTTAGCAAATGCTCTGTTTGCCAAGGTGAATGTTGGTCTTTATTACCAAAAATAAATCCAGAGAAAATGAAAGGCAGGTACTGTACACTTCTAGTTGGCATAATTGCAAAATTTTCTGTAATCATGTGAACTTTATGGGAATAATAACAATTAACACAGATTTCATAATGGGTACCATTTCAGTATTTCTTTCATTAAGCTTCATAAAAATATAAGCTCATGAAAAAGCCAGTTCAATTAAAGCATGAACTTTTCATTATTTTTAACACATTTTACCTATTTTTAATTGATGAAAGTGTTATGTATTTTGCCAACCAAAGAATTTTTCACACTTCTTTAATTCAAACCAGCTTCATTTTTGCAATTCAAATAAACAGGTTATTATTTTGTATTAACTGGAAATCAAATAAAGTAATGGTAAAATTTATTAAATAGATTACAATGCATACATTATTTCCTAAAGAAATTTACTTTATACATTCAAAATACAGCAAATACATTTTTGTTTAACCCTAGCTAATCCTCATAATTCTTTAATTAGGAGTTATTCTACCAATAATATTTTACAAATGAGAAAACCCAAGCTTTAAAAAGTTATATAGCTTGCCCAAGATTATCTAGCAAGTAGAAGGTCCAGGGTCCTAACATAGGTGATATGACCACTTGGAATATTTTCCTGTAAGCTTAAGATAATGAGCTCCTCAGGCAAGGGTTGTATCTTTTCTTATTTAGTTGTTTATTTATTTCTATTTTTGTTTGCTTGCTTTTTCTTTAGGCACTGTTGCTGTGCTAGGTTCGTATTAGTATCTGAATAAATATAGGTAACAAATAATTTGTATTCAGCTTTCTATTAAACGTAGCTCTCTATAACCTGCATTTCTATACATTTATGGTCAAGCAACACTTAATGATAATGACAATGATCCCAAGACACTGCTAGAAAAAACAAAACAAAAAACTAGACAATGTATTCCCAATTGCTGGCTGAGTTGACCACCTCTATCTGTAGGTCTTACAGATGCCTCAATTATATCACGTCCCAAATTCGATGAATTTTCTCATCTCCTACCCAATGTTTCTCTTCGCTGTACAAGCTTCCCAACTAGAACTGAGAAAATCGCCCTCAAATCTTTTTACTCATTCGTCCTCCACAAGGTCATAGAGTATCCATTCCACCAGCTGAGTATCTTCCCATTCCATTCCCTCCTTTATATGTTCAATGCCTTAATTCTGGTCCTTATTTTTTTCTCCCCAGAATTTAACAACCTAGTTACAGGCTGCCTTGCATCTATCTGGTCTCTTACCACTGGTGTTCTTCTTCCCAGGTGCCCCAAGTTTCTTTCTGAAACAGAAACCATTCACTTATTAGAGTCTGTTGGCAGCTCCCTCTACCCTAAAGCAGTATTCTTCACTGTGAGATCTGTGAGACTCTGTACAAACCATGGAAAGGGAAAGACAAGTGGGTTTAAGACAAGCTCTTTGAAATATATCACACAGAGTAGCATGTTAGAGGCTCTGAGACATCCTACAGGAAAGGACCCCATGTAACAGCCTAACCCAGTGTTCCCCACATTTGATTTGCCCTTAAACCCCCCATTTTCCCAGACAATACCAACAAACACGCGTGCTCTCCTAAGCACAGTTTGAGAAAATACCATCCTACCAGCTAAATTAACTGTAGTGCCAGCTCTACTCCAATAAGCACCATCTCCCTCCAAAAAGCACCACCATCTTCCAATAAGCACCACCTTCCTAAACCAGTTGCACCATGTTCATGGCCATTGCCAAGGCAATCACATACTCTCAAGTGACACATGAAGCCTCTTCAAAATAGAATGTGTGCTCCCCAGTCTTTCAGCCTGAAGAACTCTTACTGTGACCTCAAGACCCAGCTCAGGCGTTACTGCCTCCCTAAAGCCTTCCTCAAGCCACTCCTTGTGCTTGCTTAGCTGTGAGTCGTCTTCCTACTCTTGCCCACATTTATTCAGAAGTCCACCTTCTCCCCAAGATGACTAGGCCCTTTTATCTTTGTATCTGGAGCACCTAGCCCAGTCCCCAGCCATGAGCAGACACTCAATAAATGTTGCTTGAAGGTATATTTTAATATATTTGAATTCAATACCTTACAGATAGGAGGTTTCAGTGCATATTTATTATAACATTTCCCAAGAGAAGTCAAAGTGGCTTTGAAGAACATGTCACCCATCCTCACTGAAGCTGAGATAAAGGCATTTTCCCAAGCGAGAGCTATGTGTGGCCCTGCTCTGTCTGAGAGGCAAGATTCGATCAGCTAATCCATCTAGCAGTTTGGTTCTTCTTCCCTACCCCAGTGTTCCTCCTGCATCCGTACGCCACTAGAAGAGGCCAGTCTTCCCCAAAAGAGGAAGAGATACGTCTTTCAACCACAGACATAGTTAATCAATGGAAGGCACTAGTGTGCGCTAGGCTTGGTGACAGGCACCCATTGAGCGACTGTCCTCACTCAGAGGTTTATGGAACTCAGTGGCTCCTAGCGTCACAGGAACTTTCTTACTTCTCACTAGCAGGACAAGGTCCACCGAGAAATACTCTAGCTCTACGTGGTTCTGAAGAAGTTAATTTTCAAAGAGTTGCATCAAACCTTTTTTTACTGATGAGGCCGATCTGTAAAGGACTCTGCCACTTTCCAGCTGGGTGCGCTCTGTCACCTGTTCACAACCCTTTCCCTCATCCATAGGATGAGGATGAATGAGGCTGCATTTGAAAACATGTGACACCTTGCTTGGCTCGTAGGAGGCAAGACAGTAAACGTGATTCGATTCTGCTTTCTCCTGAATTTTACAGTTTATAAAAATAAAAAGAGGAACCACTTACATGAAGTTAATAACCAACTCAGAAATCTGTTACTAAGTACGTTTTGGACACATCCATTTGTCTCTGCCATGCTCTCTGTTAAATTAAAATTAAAACACACTCTTTCAAAAGCCCTCCTAATTCAGCAGAACAGCATTCAAAATGATGTGTGTGAGCCGTATATTTTCATGCTGACGGGCCCAATTTAGTGTCCAAAGTTTAGCAGTCTGAGAACTCAGTGTCTGTAAAATAAGGTTGCAATAGGACATGTGCATCAATAGTATGGTTCCGTCATAGGAGAGAGTTAGAGGCGCTGCTGAGAATGGAACAGAACGCAAATGTTTCCTTTGTGAGGTTGAGACCTTTCAAATTACTCCCCCATTCTTTTGAAAGAGAGCAAAACGCATGAGGCAATTTACACAAACCAGGCAAGGACGAAGCCACAGCTCTCACTGGGGACTGGACCCCAGAGTCACACAGAGAAGGCCTAGGCCGCTGTGGGCTAAGGGTGCCGGCTCTTAGGAATGTGGGTCCCCCTAGCCCTGGAGTTAATGAGGCCATTGGTTCACTTATTTTCTTTTCCAGAGATTATCATGATCAATTTGCATGATGATTATGGGAAAAAATTAAAACACTATTCCCAAAGATCCAGTTAATCAAGGGCTTGGAGACTTAGGGTCTCCTGGAGGAGAAGGGTATATTGAGATGAGCCAGAGCTGAGTTCAACGAAGCAACAGTGAATTCCGAACCCCAGACACACACCTTTTTTTATTCATAGCATCTTCAACCTCAATTAAACCCCTGAGAACCTCTCTCCCTTAAGAGACTGTAACGAATTTAATACAAATTCGAACGGAAATAAAAGGAGCAAGGGGACAAAAAAAAGATTTGAATGAAGAAGAGAGAAGAATATGAATTTGTGGAACGTGTTTGTGACTGAAAAGCCATTTACCCCTCCTTCGGCCCTGTGGCAGATTCTATATTTCCTAGATTCAATCTAAAAATCATTTCTCTTTTGATACTTCAAGCCTAGACATCTGCAAGCAACTCTCTTTTTTCCTTGAGGTCTCAGTAAAGCAATGAATGCCTTTACACACACAGCAGCCTTTTTTGGTTCCATTTTTACCCCATTTCCATATATTTTCCATAAAACTAGATCTTGTTTTTTTCCTTCTAGGGAGACATGCATTTTCAGCCCCATAGAGAAAGTGTTTAACCACTTTGAATGGGGTCCTGGAAGAGGAAACCTATGAAAATAGTTCCCACCCCTCTTCTTTTCCCACAGACTCTCCCCTTAGTGGGGAGTTGTGGTCAAAAGCCCAGCACATCAGGAGGGGAAAAGCGAAAAAACCTGTAATCTCAAAATTCCTCTTCGTAGCACTACCACAAAATGGGACAGAATAAAAATGCAAAACAGGAGACCGTGCCTCTACCACCTATTTTACTTTGAGCCTCTAAACCACCTTTACAGAAGAAGCGAAAGGAAAACAGTAGTTAAACCAAAAAATATTCTGTGTCACAACTAACTGTCCCTGCAAGCTGTTCTCAGCTTCTCTATTTCATCCCGCTTACTAAGCCCCATATGTGTAAAGACACATATTCTTTAATGATTTGTGTCACCTCAGTTTCTCCACCCTTTCCTCCTAATCCATGCTATTCTCAGGCCCCCTGGTCACCAACAAACAAACAAAACAACCATAACAGTTTATGTCCAGTGAAGCCAGAAAGAATGAAATACTGTATGCTTTTCCATGATTGGCTCAGAGGAAGAAACATGTTAAGAGGACAAAAGAATACTGTTGTGGGGCTGGCCAAGTGGCACATTGGTTAGGAGTTGGCTTGAGACGCCAGCTCTGAGCAGCACGGCCCCAGTTCAGATCCCACATGAGGGCCAGTGACGCTGCCCTCTACAGCTAAGATGCTGAACAACAGCTCAACCTGGAGCTGGACTGCTGGGAGTCGCTGTGAGTGACCATCCAAAGGCCAGCAAGCAACTGCCTCTCCAGGGAAGAGTGCAATGATGGTGCCAACTTGGGCCAGTGAAGTGACGTCCTCCACAACTAGACTGAAGAACAAAAGGACAGCAACTTGTCTGTTTCCCTTCCCCAATTTCCCAACGCTGTACCCCTCTCCCAATTCTCCTATAAAATCTTTAAAAAAAAGAATAGTGTTGTGGTGATGTTTTACATTTTATCCATAATTCATCCATTAAGTGTTTCCACTGACAAAAGTAATCTCTTTGAAAACCCAACACCATCATTCCGAGCACAGCAGTGTCTGTAATCATTGAGTTTGAAACATTTATGGAGCATGTACATTGAGCCAAGCACTGTGTGAGGTGCTAGTGGGGCCTCCACAGACAGCTGTGCAGATGGCATCTAGCCCAAGGGTGCCCAGCAGAAGGGACAGCTGAAATCCAGCTTGTTCTGCCGCCAAGCCAAACACCCGGTGCTCACTACACCTGGAGGAAGGGTGGCCTTCTGTAATGCATCTGTCCCAAGGGGCACAGTTTCCTGATAACCAGATTCAACAGGAGAAGCTCAGAGCATAGGGATACAAGGAGCTTGTAACCTGATGGAAAACATGAATGGCCTGAAAAGCAGTCCTTATGAGAGAAAAGGAAACCAGAGGGGGTGGCCATCATGCCCCCCTTTATACTCTCTATGGCAAGCATACAGATGCTGTTAGGTTCGGTCCTCTCAACTCTGTGAGGCACAAGCCCAAGTCCCGTTTTTCTAGCTGAAGAAAATGAGCCGGAAGTAAATCTACTTACCCCGGCCACCCAGCAGCTAATAAGTGACCCCAAGATCCCGTGTCCTCTCAAGGTAGAGGGACTGAGAAGAAGGAAGGCAGAGAGATCTGATTGGAGCAGGGGCTGGAGAACCAGCATTTTTGAGCAGGTGCAGGCGACACTTAGGGTGTCACACATGGCCCTAGTCCCAACCCTGCTGCCCCACCCCTCACTCTCCCATCAACCCTTCAGGGTTTGGGGACTTTTGTTTCCAAGCCTCGTGGACAGGCAGAAGCTTGGACTGCTCACCAAAGTCTCCACTCTGGCCTGCGCACTGGCCCTTCTTCAAGTTCACAGCCTCACCTACACCAAGAGACAGGAAAGCCCTTGAGGAAGGCTTCCCATCCATCTTCCTGGAGGTCTTTCATTTCTTTGCCAATAAGGCGATCTGCTTCACAACACATTCGATATACTTGACATCTGTCATAAAAGCCAGGTCAGCCATATCTGTCTTCTGTTAAAATAAGCCATTCTACTGCACTTCCTCCGCCAGTAGGGCCCCACCAGAAATAATTATTGACATATTGTCCGCACGTCCAGCCAACCCTCGTAATAGGAGCCGTAAATTACCAGTCCTGGTCTTCCCCACTCTCATCAGAGGAACAAGGTAGCACTTACAGGACCAGCAGGAGACACTGTGATATTAAAACTTGAAGGGGAAGCTAAAACTGAAGTGACTGGCTTGAAATAAATACCTTCCGGTAACATCTTTCCAAAGTTAGCAACTTCGGCAACGCACAGCTGGTTTTTTTTGTAGTGAGGCACGAATTTCCTCATCACACTTGACTGAGATGAGTCTTGTGTTCACGCAGCGCAGAAAGAAGTTGATAGAAGTTTTCTGAGTGACGGTGACTCCTCTTTAGACTTAGGATGGCTTAACCTTCTAGGAAGAGTCAACATGGGGGGAGAATGCTGAGTGCCTGGCCTTCAATCCAGGAGAGGAACACCAGTCTCTGGGTTCTAACTGTTCTCGTGAGAGGTACCCATGAAAGAAGCAGGTCTCAGTCCCCCAAAACCCTGACAGCTGAAAAACCTAGCACAGAATTATTCAAATCACTACTGTGCTCAAAAGTGTTAGAGCCCTGAACAAAGCATGTTACTTGAAACAAATATTTTACTTAGGAGAAGGAGGTTGCTTGGAATAGGTGAAGTTGTGGATACTTTTCACATTCTAGATTCCAGACCAGCTCGACCAAGTAGCTATTTGGTGGGCAGACAGGGCGGGAGTTTCTGGGGACAATGAGGGGTTGGTGCAGAACAAAGGAATGCAAGGAGGAAGAACCAGAAGTGTCCTCTTATTGGGCCACCAGGGGAGACTAAGAAAATATCTAAAGGCTCATGGGAGAAAAGTGTGTTCTCTCAGCTGCCCCACAACAGACTTTTAAGAACAGGAAATTTGTGCAGACAGAAGAGAAGCCCCCAAATATCAAGTAGGGGGACATAAAAGTGACATTTCTGGCTGGTAACATTCTTTCCTGGCCCTTCGTCTCAGCACTTGAAGAGATGCCAGACATTTGTGTGGGCACCCACAGAACTGCTTGCCCCATGCTTGCACGAGAGCTGAACCGTCTTGCTCAAACTGGGATAAATTGTTGAAAGAAACGCAAGTGCTTAAGTGTCTTCTCCAGGACCAGGAAGTCATCTATCATCTGGACTTTGAGTTGGAGCGTTGTAAAGAAGAAACTTTTTCTTTACACTCTTGTTGCTAAACCAGGAATAAAGGCTGCTGTTGAAAGAGATGTTTTAGAAGTATCTGGATGAGAGATTAACTCTACAAGAGGCAGAGGAAATCGCCTATTTCCCCTTGTCCAACCCACTCAACTCAAACCACCCCAAACTGTCAGTGGATTTGAAATGAGAGGAAGCGGCTAATTTGATGACCAAGAACAACATTGATGGTTAAGGATGTTAAGATAAGGGTAATGGAACTCATGTTTCTAACTATACGAGCAGATCAGTTGCAGGAGTCAAAAAAAGCACCAGCCATGACAACTGACTCAAACTGGGCAGCCTTAATGTTTTCAGAGCAATGCGTCGGCTACCTTCTCCCCAGTGGGCAGCCATGAAGGTGGGAAGGGTGCTTCTTTACCAGGGTTCGAGCTAGACAACCCTGTCAGTGCTGGCCAAGCCTTCCAACCGATGATGGAGCCTCAATTCCCAAGCTCATCTGTTAGATGGTGACATGCTGCCGCACTACAGAGTCTGCTCTGTGAAGGGCTGCGAAACCTCAGGCCACCACCAGGCATCCCGAGATCTGGGGAGCACCGGGGCCTCTCACACGTGCTCGCTTTCCCTTTCATGTGTAAAGGACCTCAGCAGGATGACTGCAGTGAGCCCGGTGCCCGTGAGCACAGAAACCATGCCAGGAAGGGTGTTCATTTTGCACAGAGCGCCACTGGGTGATTGACACACGGGAGAACGTTAGGTGCTCTTCACATCAAAGCTTGGGCATGTGGCTTCCTTTGGAGGCTGGGGCGGGGGAGCCCATTCCCCTGAATGGCATCTACACAGAGCAGATGTGCTGTGGAAGATGTATCCTACCTTCATGCCAGATTTTGACATGCTGCCTGATGCCCAGTGGAAAGACTCGGTGGCTCTATTCATATGTCTGAATAGAAGGCAACATGGTTTCTCCTTGAGAAGTGGCTCACCTCCACTGCGGAGGCAGGAGCTGGGTTCTGCGCCCAAGACCTGCTCTGGTATTTTCTGCCTATGTGCCAAGAACAAAAACAAATGTCAGCTTCCCTTCTTTCGGTGTTATTGCCTCCCCGTAAGGATCCGTACCAAACTTCAGCAGGCCTCTGGGCGTGCTGTCGTCATCTCCGCGATTGCGCTTTGGTTTTCATCATGTTCAGCCCAAAAAACCCAAGGCAGGGCTTCAGGTTTTATGCTCACAAACTCCTTCACTCGCTGACACTGAAACTCTCTAATACCTCACACTTCTCCTGTGTTGTCTTCATCTGCTTAAGCCCAAATCTGCGCCTGTAGACTGTGCCATTGCCCCGATAGCAGATGATAATATTTCTACATCCATTGTTAAGCTTCTTAAGTTTCTTCTGCACCTCAGGAGTGTTTAGCATATCGTGTTCTAAGAACCGTACTCAATGCGCCCCTGGGTAAAGGAAGATTCGATACCACATTCGTGGGAGATTATCCAGAACTAAGCCACTGAGCGACTGGCTGGGTTCTCACTCAGCCGGGCTCTCCGTAAGCGCACCTGTCTAAACTGGGTCACTGGGTGTTGTCTGAGCACATCTGGAAAATAGAACTTCTGGGGGGATGCAAAGCTCTGTGTTCAGGCGCAGGGGACACACCGAAAACATGGATGTGACACGCACCAAATAATGCTAAGACAGCACTTGTTTATAAGTGCCCAAACTCCTCATTGTCTGCCTTCACATCAACAAGAGGGGGTTGGCAAGGATGCTGAGTTCAGATTTGTGCCACCGCTCCCACCCAAACTTCAAACCTCTTTTCTGGCATTTTTAGGCGATCCGGAAGCCGAGTGCAGCTGGGCGGAGTATCCACGTTCCATTCTTCACAGAGGCGAGCTCTGGAGGACCAAAGGGGAGCAGGGGACCAAGCCACTGAACACAAGAGCCCACAGGTAAGCCTACAGCAGGTAGTCACATGAGTAGACATGACAGTGTCTGTCCATGCAGCTGTCTCCAGGTTAACTGCAAACATGACCATGTGTGAAAAGCAGCCAGCAAAACGGCTGCCCTTCTAACCCATTTCCTTCACTGGCTGCGATGCTTCTTTTCAGGTGAGATTTGGACATTTCAGGTATGAGAAGCGCTCCCTTAAGCATCTTGAATTGCAAGCCAGGAACTGCTTAACTGATTGAGTAATGCGATGTATGGTTCTCACTTTCCCTAAAATAGTCATTAAGAAAACAAATGAGAGCTTTTCCTTGCGGGACGCACTGAGGGTTAAGCGGACTGGCCCTCCGAGCCAGCCAGACGGCACTCTCTTCCTTGGTTAGCTCGGGTGCCAGACTATCCCTTCAAATTAAGACAATATGCTTTAGTGATGACCCACACTGGCCATCTATCTTTCTTTTGTGATCTGGCTCTCATGAGCTGAAATGAAGCCATTTCTCTGCCTGTGGCTAATTAAACACAGAGTGAATCTGCATCTCTGAGGAGGCTCTAATGATTCTCCACATAACCTGTGTCAGCCCAGCCCACACCTCAGCATGGGGCTTCTCCACTCCCATCATCAAATGAGCATCTGGTTCAGACAGGTGGGATCTTTGTATCAGCCAGGGCATCTCACTGGTCAGAATGGGTGCATCTCTCTGGGCACACAAGGCTGCCTGCCGTGTCACAGGTGACAAATGGTCTCCTAGGAAGTCTTGCTGTCCTCAAGGGTGAAAAGGACACAACTTTGGGCAGACACCTATGACTTTGATAAAAGCCCATGGCTCATATGCCATTGTCTTTTAATAAAAACATGTCAGGGATCATGAAGTGGGATCTTTGAAAAAACGCAGCCCTTTGTTTATCAGCTTACTGATTCTTTCATTCATTCAATGGATGCTCATCAAGTATTATCTGTGAGTGAGGCCTCTGGCATGTAGTATGTGCTCAGTAAACCATTTGTGAAACGTGTATCAGCTCATACAAGGGACAAGCCAACTTGTTACATTGTCCATCCCAGAATTGCCTGTGGGACTTGGTTGAATGTTAAGCCTCTCCCTGCAACTCAGAGAAACAAGAACATTTTGTTACATAAATCCTTGTACCCAAAGATACACGGCAGCATGTGCTCCAGGAGTCATGCTTGTTGTGGCCGGCCCTTCTCAATGCAGCTTCCTGTCTATCTGAGCGGTAACTCAGTATACGGTGAACGAGACCAGTAAAAGTTAGGTGAAGATGGTCCAGCGACTCATGGGCCGAACCTGAAGCTTAAGGGAAAACACTGCTCACTTTCAGGCCAGAGACACAGGTCTGCTGCCATCCATTTGGCAACTTCACACCCAGTTCCACTGAGGTCTGCCATGGCTATGGTGAGTGTGGTTTCATGCCCCCTCCAGTCCAGGAGGTCAGATGCCAGTGGCAATGGAGAACTCCTGTGACCCTGTAGGAAGACTTTCATCAACTCTCACTGACCTGACATGTGAATTCAAGCACATGTGTCATCAGCCGTATTCTTGCCACCCTCACATGGTAACGCTCTCCACTTCACGTAGGGTGTCCAGCTGGGGTACACAACAAGTGGACGGATGAAAGTCATGGAGGGGAAAGACACAGATCTTTCTCTCTCTCTCTCTCTCTCTCTCTCTCTCTCTCTCTCTCTCTCTCTCTCTCTCTCTCTTACTCGCTCGCTCTCTTGCTCTCTCTCGCTCTCTCTCTCTCTCTCTCTCTCTCTCTCTCTCTCTCTCTCTCTCTCTCAGAGAGATTCACCCTCTGTGAAATAACGATTGTAAGCCTTGCCCAGTCCACCTCACCAGCTGGTTTTAGGCACCATCCAAGGTCACAGGCAGACATCCTCAGGAACGTGAAGTCTATACAATTATAAACTGGTGTTTTCTTTCTCAAGAGACTGCCACTAGCTGTGACAGGGTTAACACAATGAAAAATTCAACACCACCCTTCAAGATGCCTGTAGTCTAGTACATATGTCTAAGCACGGTGAGTTAAAAAAAAAATTCATGCACACACACAATTGTTCTGCTAGCAAATATCTTTGTAAAGGAATCCAATACAGAGCACACTGAAGCTCACACTAAATCACCTTTGTTTGATTTGGAACACCCTCAGACCATTCTACTCAAATAAGTCTATAAAAATTTTCCCTTTTAGAAAGGAGGAATAAAGAATGTATAAACAGGATCCTTTATGTGAAATTCTATACAAGCTATTTCAGAATCAGCCATCGCTAAAACGCATCAGAAAGATGTCCCAGATTGCACATCTGTCTCTCACTTCCTGTACTGGACCAGGTGTCCGTACATCCCAAGATCACAGCTTGATGGACAGACATCATAGAGGGCAACACACAGCAGAGGATTTGTATTGACCAAAAGTTGTGGGTTTTTTCCTTATCAAAATACAGGCATATTTGATATATTGCCAAAAGTACTCGAAGTAGATTATATCTACATTTGACTGGTGGATATACTTTGTGCTCTTACTTTTTGTAAGTGCAAAGACAAAAATCTTCAAAATCTATAAACAAAAGATTTCTGGCTTTTTCTGCTCGAGAGTTCAAGGCAAAAAGCAACCTTCACTGACTCTCAGACATACTGTAGCTTGAATGTTACAGGGACACTGTTGCTGTGGCTTAAAATTTGCATCCTACTGCATTTGAGCACTGAGTTGGGGCTTACAAAAATAGCATCAGCAACATTGCCAACGAGATCCTATAACCTTAACGCAAAGTAAATATAAAAGTAGAAAGGAAATGTAACCTTTTTAAAGTTCTCGCTATGCAAATGTTGTGCAGAAGTCACTAACTATGGAATACTCCAACGTCTCATAATATCTGAACCATGCCAAAAAATCATCAGGCAAGGTTGTTACTTTGATCTTTCACAGATTTCTTTAAATTCCTATTCACTTTCTGTGATGCTCTCTGTATCTACAACCCTCATCTATTAATAGCAACTTTAAGAGTCCAATACAGTCATAACCACAAAAGCAACTTTTTATAAAACTTCTGGGTCTATTTACCCATTGAGACCAAATCATCACTCTATGCTCAAGCCATCTTCTGAAATGAATCCAACTGAAATCAGCAAAAACCCAGAGGAATTGATTAGTTCACATGAGTGAAGAGTCTAGAAAGCTTTGGCTTTGGTCATGGATGGATGCAGGCACTAAGATAACGGCATCTCTGCCACGTCACGGTCACTCCTGCTCTGCTCTGCTTTTCGCTGGCTTCCTCCTCAGTCAGGCTCTCCACCAGAAGTTATTGGATTAGATATGGCTATTCAAGACAGGAAAGCGCTTCTTTCTTTATATCCCCCAGCAAAGCCTTGAACTGGCTTAGCCTGCATCATATACCCATCCTTGAACTAATCATTGCCTTTAGAGGGATAAGGCATCTGATTGGCCCACCGAGAAGTAGAAGGAAGGGAGGAAAGTAGGAGGGGGACTAGGAGAAGGAGATGTTTGGTGATAAATAGAAGTGTGACACAAGAGTGGCCTCTCTTAGCCCAGAGGTGTCTTGCTAATTTTTAATCTTTAATGTTATCTCAAAAGTTCGGCTCCCAAGAAAGGAAGTGGATTATAAATAATTCCTTCCTCACTTTTTATTGGATTGAAAGGAAATGGACACAGAGCTTTGAAGAAGGCAAGGCTTACATGGATGAGGCCGTTTGGAGGGAAATTATTTCTCTCCCAGCCTCATTATACCTGGTGGTAATTATGATCCGCACCATGGTGATACTTCGTGATACCATTCCAATAAATCCACACTCATCTTTCAATTTGTAAATTGACCAAAGGACACTACAGAGCGTGCCCCATTACACACTTACAAGTTTTTTCTCAGATCCCAGAAAAACGGTGGGAGTTCCCCCTGTCTTTCTCACACGGCCACATCCCTCTGACCTGTTGCACACAAAGGTCTCATTGATGGAAAGAGCAGCTACACTGATTTGCAGGGCCAAAGGGTTGGGGATCCCGGAAATTCTCAACTGGTTCAACAAGAATGGGCACCACACCTTCTTCAAGCTCTCCAGTGAACAAGTCACAAAAAAATGAGAACTGGGAAAAATTAGGGAAGTGCCTCAGGCAGCTAGGGTCTGTGGAGATGGAGAGCTCAGATAAGAGCAAACGAATCTCAGGCTACTCTGCTTCATTCCAGTCTCGGTTTTTTCCTGAGACTTCTGGACTGAGAGAGAGAGAGAGAGAGAGAGAGAGAGAGAGAGAGAGAGAGATCCAGTGGAGGGCGTCCTCATACCCTGATCCTAAATCCCCCACAGCATTGCTCTTATTAAATTCTCTCCTTTCCTATATATTTTTTTTAATTGAGACCATCACTTTTTCCTTGCTATTTCCTTTTTCTCTTAGATCTTTTTAGATCCAGGGGCAAAAACATTGACTAACTCATACTCCTCTACTAGTAACATGCTACCACTATAATTTGGTATCAGGCCCTTTAGCTCCTTTGTTATTTTTTGTCCCGTTTCCCTTCTCCCATTTTCCTCCCCAACCCCTAGGCAATAGCACTATCAGGTTTGCTGATATCCTTGGATTTGTATATATCATCATAAAACACAGAGTGTGTCCTTGTTCTCTGTGTCTGTATCTTTAATTTATACAGATGATAGCCACAGATTTCGTTCTATTTCCTTTTCTTTTTCTTTCACCCAGCATGGTTTTTAAGATTTATCTGCACTGCTTCCAACTGCTGCATGACATTGCTTATAAGCCTCCTGACGTCTTATAATGCTGTGTCCCCCAGTGGTGAACCCCTCATTGTCACCATGCTTTCTACCACCCACAGCGCTGTGGTAGGAACGTTCTCATCCAGCCCCCTAGGGACCTGTATGAGCGTTTCTCTGGCCTCGACTCCTGGGAGTGGGACAGCAGGATTGGTCTCTGCCTGTTTCCCCATCCCGACTACTCTCTGGGGCACCTACCATGGTGACACTATCAGGTTCCTATCATGTAAATGGGAGAATCGGAGACTCAGAGAGGTTAATTTGATGCTTAATTTTATGGAGCTACCTACATAAAATTCTCTGACTCCCGGGTTTGCACCCTTCCACCGAGCCCACAGCCTCCCTCCCACAGGGGTCTTTTGATTCCAGGACCTGGGCTGCAGGCAGCAGGAACACAGTGAGGCCAGAAAACCATCCCTTGCCTTCGCCAGCATCCCTTCCCCCAGCCCATAAGGAGTGGAGGCCCCACCCTGCCTCAAGGGTCCACAGCGGTGTGTAATCAAAGGTGAGGGAGAACCCCGCTGGCCAGGGGCCAGGCGCGCTTAGCCCCCCTCGCACCCCGATGTAGGCAGATTAACAGCTGCCATCTGGCAAGCAGAGCCTCTCCAGGCAAAGTGCACACCCCCTCTGTGTGAATCACTGGTGTGTCCAATACCAGTCAGGCCCGATGAAACTTTGATGGCTCTATTAATGAAGATGAAAACTTAAGATATGCCAAATACAGATTAAATGGCATCTTGGTAACATGATTATCTCTGAATTACTAGCTGCACAGTGAGACGGCCAAGTGACTAATCCCGGGGAAGGCTGGGAGCTCTGGACAGAGGACTCCCCGGTTCCAGCCCCCGGGCGGGCGTCCTTTATTACATCAGAGCCATACTTTACTTAGAGAAGATTTCATGTCTTCAAGTTATGCGGTTCCAGATTTAGAGTGGTCTGTAACGAGATGAGCAAGGGAAAAAAGGACACAGAATCTAGCAAATGTTTCTGTACATCAACAGCACCGTTGGTAAAAATTGCAGAAATAAAAGGATAGGAATGATATCAAGGAATGTCTCCAAGTCCCTGTCTCCCACTTTCTTTCTACTTCCATCTTCAGCTTACTATTATCTAGTGAGTTCTTCTATGCTAGTGCTTTCAATACATTAGCTACATTCGTGCATGTAATTTCTATGAGTTAGGCATTGTCATTCCCATTTTCCAGATGAGAAAGTAAAGGCTTAAAAGTGCTAGTAGCTTGTCTGAAATTTCTGAACATCTAGTATCTGCCGAAACGGACCCCCAGCCTCGGGTCTTTCCATGTGCAAAGTTAGTGCACTCTTAAACAGATGCCATGGTTTGACTTCCCAATTTGAGGGAGCTACAGAGACTTTGGGGAGGGTTCCAAAGATTATTTCCAAAACTAATGGAAAGCCAGCCCCACTAGAGAGGCTTGGAAAATATCATCATTAGGTCACAAGATCGAGACTTGTCAAGTGATGCTGTGTTAGGTGAGTGGGGTTGTTTGTGAAGATCTGTGAGTAATTCGGCAACTAAAATGTCTTGCAACTCAGCTGGAATTTTCTAAGAAAGTGTTGACTTGGCAACTGTGGAGTGGACTATGAAACCGCCGAAAATCCTATTTAGACCCACATGTCTAGAAACCTCCTTACAGTTCCATCCTAAGAGACCAAAGGCATGAATTGCCAGCAGGGCGGGTGGTTCAGTCTGTGTATTGTATTGAGTTACCTAACTACATCTTGAGAAAGCCCCACACTCTCTCCGTTCTCTTGAACTGCATCTCCACGCACACCAAAGAGATGAACAAATGCTAGCTCTGATACTTCTGATACACTCTGCCTTCTCACTAGGACCTTAATTCTTGGTGAAATCCTTGAAATCCCTTCCTGGAAAAACACATGAGACCACATCCTCCATTCTCCTGGTCATTATCACAGCAAATCCTCAAACAATCAGCTAAATTCCATTGTCATGCTGAATTTCTTCTCCTTCTTTTGCGATGCATTCACAAACTTATTCAGTCTTCTGCCTTCTCAATGGACAAAAAAAATGTATAGAAACTACCAGAAACAGCCCATAATTGTAAATGGCTTTAAAAAGCCATATGGAAGGATGAATAATCTTCCTTTTTGTTTCCATCTTTCCTAAATATTCCTTTGCTTTGTGTTTGCAATACCTTTCACACCCAGCTTTGGTCAAAATTGTCGTTGGCCATTTGCCAGTTTGAAATGTCCTACAAAATGAATTGCTTCTTTTGTAAATAAGAAAAAACTTCGGAAAATATTGCTTTGAAATATTGTGCTGGAGTTATAACTAGCCGGTAGCACTTTCTGTGGGGGCCAAGGAGGGTGGTGAGTTTATTGTCTGTTCAGCACGTATAAATCATGATCTGGGTAATATTGTGTGCTTGCCTTTATATCTTCCAGTGTCTGGAGTTTGGGGGACCGCACATATTCTTTCAGGAAAGAATCACATATTTCCTGTGTCAGAAAGGCCTTTCACTTTGGGTTAAACTTTCAAATAACACCAGAGAGAAAGTGGGACAAATTTGTAACCACTTGGCTGAGGCTTAATGAGGACACCATAATTTTCAAGTGAATGAGTTCACCCACTTTTACTGGCTTCCTTTTGTTATTTTTTACTTTAAGAAGTTAATTTATTCCTCTTATAGTTTAAATGCCAACCTTTTCTAATATTATTCTTGCAAGGTAACTTCTGATTTGGCCTCTCTTTATCTTCCCTCTTTTCCATATCACACTGTGCTTTTCAGGAAAAAAGGAAAAAAAATATATATATATATATATATATATATATATATATATATATATATATATCTTAACAGTATATCAAGGACAAGTATCAGAGTTGTGAGATCATTCTTAAACCAAAGTGGTTGTCAAAATTAACCCAATAATGCATTGCAGGGCACTTTATAGGGCACATCATAGAAATAATAACGTTTTATAATTTCATAAACTTAGAAATGACAGTGGAGCACACTAAAGGGAATTTTCAAGCTCACATTTTTAAAAGAAACATAGTTTTCAGTTTTTGCCCATTGAAATTCAATGTAATTATACATGTATATACACTATGAATCACTGTGCAGGGTTATTAAAATAACTTTCTTTCAATAATTTTCTTTCCTAATACAATTCTTCTTGAATCATACATCTTAATATAATATTAAAAATTATGAGGATAGACTGAAAAAAACTTTATTGAAAAGATGGACCATTTAAGGTAGGATTGGATTGATGGTCAATTAAAACTGTATCTCCACACGTCCATTCATTATGTGGTTCCTTTTTCTTTTTTTCACCTCTGAAAATTAGATGAAATAAGATATATTATGCCACGATATCTGGGCAGGAAATTGCCACTAGGTGTGAACAAGAGACATCCAATCTCTCCCTTTTAATTAAAATACAATCAGTCATATCTACATTGAGAAAAAAAGAGAAAACATACCAAAGACTCAAATATTTAGAAAAGTACTGTTAAAAATCAGCCTATAATGAGAGGACCTGAACTAATCAATGAATGAGATATAAAAGGCATCAAGCCTTGCTGATTTTAAGTTCCTCTTCCATAGACTTTTCTATATCAAAAAAAAAATTAAGAAAAATCTATTTAAATTTCTATCTAAATGCAGCAGAAAAAAAATTTATATATACATATATATATATATATATATATATATATACACACACACACACACATATGGCATCTTGGCTCTCCTTAGACACATTGAAAAGTATAAGAGCTACTCAATATATAAATTTATGAAATAATATAAATACTCCATACACACTTCACCAAATCATAGCCAAATACTGAGCAAAAACATAGTTAGGAGAGCCTGGTGGATAAGAAACACAAAAACTCTTCATTTTTCTATGTCATATCTTAAATGGTGTTTGAAAGTCAAGTCCCACGTTGGGGAAAACTTCATTTTAAAGACCAAGGCCCAATATTCATCTTAGGATTAAACAGAGAAAGTGGACGGAACAGTTTCAGTGGACATTTTAATGGAGACCAATAGTTACTGACGTCACCACAAATAACACACTAGCATGAAAACTGCTAACCAACTCAGGCTTCACAGCTGTGTGTGTGTGTGTGTGTGTGTGTGTGTGTGTGTGTGAATTCAAGTGTTTTCTACAAATAAACTTGGCCACAAAACTCTTTTAGTTACTAAGATGTATTTTTGTTTTCCTATGTGGCCCTGAACGCATTTCTGTAGTTGTGAACAACTACATGTGATTACAATCTGTCAGAGTTATCTTTTTAGCAGGAGAGAAGTAATATGTGTTTCTCCAGAAAGGAAATCAATGTGTCTTTATGATAGATGTGGAGTGGAAAGCTGGGTGCTGTCACTTTAAGTGAAGGAGCAGAGAGGCAGGGTGGCTGCCCAGCGATCACCATTGGCTGCTGACATAACTCTTGGGAGGCAAAGCCCTGTTTAAATCTTCTAATCCTTGTTTATAGGACAGACTTCCAGTCACTGACCTAATAGTTACGGCTCCAAGTTGTTAAATTACAAAGTCTTGCATCGGAGGTGTCCACAGTTTGCTTTGTTTAGATTTTCTCAGCCACATCTTCTAGCCAGAGCTCTGCCGGGTGGTTCTTAGGCACCACAGGAAAGAGTCCTCCCCGCCCTATAGGAAGGCACGAGGTCTCAAGGGCACAGACTCTTTCTTTCTCCATCAAACAGGAGGAGGAAACCTTGAAAGCAGCTGCCAGGCCATGCCAGAGACAAACACAGCCAAAAGCATCCTCAAAGGGATGTCCTGTCCTGGGAGACTGCTTTGTGATGGAAATATGCCCAGAGTTCCCCTCCCTCCTCTTGGAACCCACCCACCTCCCCAGGTTCCCAAGGGGCTATAGATAAAGCTGTGCTGGATGGAAAAAACAGCGTCTGCCCTGGCACTGTGAGGTTATAAGATTCTCCACTCCGGGGTGGCGCCACCCTGGACACTGAGAAAACTAGGGTGGGCAGGGATGCTTAGCAGCCCGAGCACTCGTGCCTCTGTGGGCACGACTGTTCTGATGAGCTTATAGAGCAGTGACAGGCTCCATGAACTCACGTGTCAGGTAAAATCCCTGTCTTGCCTCATGAATGACACCTGTCCGTAAAATATTTGAATTGTTTGTTTGAGGTCAATTTCAATAATCATGTCCTATGTATAAGCCCCTCTCCTAAGTAACTTTTTTTAAAAGTGGTATGTTGGGTTTTGTTCCCTAAGTAGTGGATGTTTCTGGAAGGCGTTCTGTTGAAGTGAGTGTGCATGTGTGTGCTCTGTATATTAACCCAGACCTGATTAAACCCTTAATGGCATTGTGTGCAGAGCCCCTAGCCAAGGGTTTGGACGATAATCAATATTCTTCACAGGTCCGTTCACTCCTTATTTATCACTGCTCTCTTCAACTTACATACCCTACAAATGAAATAAATAAGCACAAGTAAGTAATGCATTTGCCTAAAGCTAAGTGATTCTCTCCTTTCCCCCCCCCCCAACATCCACCTTCCAGCCTCACCTCACTCCCAAGAATCAGGATTTAAGAAGCAATAATTAAATTTTTTTTTGAAGATGACATAGGAACTGATCTGTAGTACATAATATCTTCTCTTGACAAACAATACTTTCCAATTCAGGCACCTAAACCTTCTGAGATCAGTATGCCCATCAAGATGTCTTCCTAGCCATAGTCTAAAGCAATATCTTGACATAGAGAAAAGCTAGACACAAAACCTGAAAGTTTAATAAATGTGAATTGTTTAAATGCATTAGTAAATCCAGACAATGGAATAGTTTGAATCTGTAAAAATGATACAACGTAAATAGGTCTCAGGAAAGGAGACATTTGATGTCATATGCGGTGGGAAAATCTGCTTACAACGTGTACACAGACAGGAAGCAGTTCCATCTATCTGCAGCGTCTATACCAGTGTGTCACAGTGGCTGATTAGTAGTGAAAAAAAATTCACTTTTGGGGTGTTCTTAGTTTTGCTCTTTGTCTATCCCCATTATTCTCTGGAACGCATATCATTGTTTTCTATGTCAAAAAACAATAGAAGCAACTACACTTCAGTGGAAGCCGCGGTTGGGCACTTATCTCCACCCGCCGAAACCCTCCTCGGTGAAGCCTTTTAATCTGCCGTCTCATCAGGCTGTGCAGTTGTTTGATAGATGGCTCCGTTGCCTCTGGCCTGTCATATTGTTATTTGCTTTGAACTCGAAACATCTGAGTGGCAAAGACCGTAGCTGTCTAATATTGTTTTTTCAGTGTTTAAATATACAGAAAAATACGTTAAAAATCCTCTGATCATCAGGATGATCAAGAACAACTCGTCCTGTGTGTTGAAAGCAAAATCAACCTCATAAGCTTGGGAAACAAAGGTTGACCTGTGTCACAGTCCTTCGTCCCCTCCAGAGCCTGGCACACTGAGTGCCCTCAAAGTGTATTTAAAACAACCATAAATACAGGTTCGTTCACTGCCTTGCATTTTCTTCCTGGTTTAACTGGAATTTCTTAAACTACCCTTTGCTTCATTCAATACATAAATTAACCACACTTATTAATGATTTTCCAAGTTCTCGTTTTTCTTATCCCTCTGAAAGTACACCTTATATATTAAAATATAATGGACACATTATTCAGGGAATAGCAAAGAGCTGGATTTATACTTTTATTGAATGTATATCTTATGTTTATATTTTCTGATTACAATCAGAAGGGTAGCTCGTATTTCATGTACTTCTGTAGGAAAGACAGGAGTTGTGCCTGTTCAAAAATTAAAACGTATCTGAGAAATGAAGATTTTAAACATCCAGATATACCTTTGTAATGAAAAAGAGGATTCAAGCGCGAGGGAACTGCACGTTCAAAGGCACTAAGTTATGATGTGCTTAGAGGATACACGTGCGTGTGACTAGAGAGCAGGTTGTGACATTTGGTGGCATTGTAGAATCAGGCCCAGCCCACATTAGCAAAAGGCTTCCTTTGCCATGTAAAGAAGTTTGGGTTTTGTCTCCGAGGTGATTGTAGAACTCGTACTGTAAGGATTTTTTTTTCAGGGAAATGACATAATACTGTTAGCATTTTAATGTTTAAAATATCATTCTGGCAACAGTATGAAGAATAGATTGGTAAGGAAGTCATACTGAAGGGTTTTGCAATATTCCAGACAAAAATAATTATTCAGGGTATGGGGTGGAGAAAAGCAACGGTAAGTAACTGTAGCACTAACAGAAGTATGGACTGCTTTAGTGAAGGAGAAAAAAGAAGGGAAGAATCTAGAATAATCCTAGGTTCTTGCTTTGGGCAGCTGGATAGGCGGTTGCACATTTTCCCAAATAGGCAATGGAAAAATATATAGATTTTTTTCTTGGAGGGTGGTGATTAGGGGAGATAGTACATTTTTCTAGGCATAGAAAATATTTTATAGGTACCTATAAGATCTATAAAGAAGTTACATTTACTAGAATGGAAGAGCCCTGAGGGCAGGGGCCTCACTGTTTCAGTTTAACCAATCAGACGTGTGCCTTTCAACATAATCAGTTTTAGACCCTCCTCTGATGTCCACCAAGACAGAAATATGGTGATTCTGGTCCTCTTCCAAAGGAGTGAATTGCAAAACTGTGACTAAGATTCCAAATGGTCTTATTACTCTTTGTTAATAGACATTAGCAAGGCGGTTTGTTGACTGGCAGAAGAGCAGAAACTACCCAATAAATCTCTGAAGCAGTCAGACTGGGCAGAATGAATGATCGAGTCATAGCATTGGTGTGAGCCTCCGATTGTTTTTCATCAGACACGGGGCTTTCAAGTTGCCATTGAAATGGTTCGGAGAGCCAAGTGTAATTGCTGTGATCCACATATACATCAAAAACTCTAAAGGGATGGTTGCATTAGCATAAGAAGCAGTGAGAAGTAGGTGGCTCAAGTAGAAATCTGGAAAAGACATTAAGGAAAAAAAGGAAGAAAGAAAGAAAAACCTAGTAAATGGCTCTGCTACTTAGGAAAGTTGGAACAAACCTTTCTCGCCAGAGAAGCTTGAATTACCTGCCTATCCCTTTAAGCATTTTCATGTACAAATCAAACACAGATGGCCCATTACGTTTATGACCTCCTGTCAATTACTCTAGAAGGAGCATGCATTAATTATTGAAATATTTTCATAGTATACAAGTTTTTAGTGGTTACATTGCCACAGATAATTTCAACTTTCTGATGAGAAGCTGGTCTAAACAATTTTATTTACAAGAATTAATCTCTTGAATGTAGTAAAAACTGCAAATACAGTAGTGGATTTTTTTTCCCCCATTGAACAAAGCTAACCTAGAAATCCTGGCCTCGGTGTTATGTTAGTGTTACATACAATACATAAACTCTGCCAAAATCTATTACAATTGTAGTAAATTTTGATTATAGGAGTTGTTTGTTATTTATGTCTAGAAGATAAAGATAATATTGGGAACAGTCCTCTTCTATTCGATGTATAAATTACATCCATAAAAGATCTTGTTTTGTAAACAGTAAAATAAAATTTAAAAAAAGACTAAACTTGGTTAAAGCTTCAAACTGTTGCATCTACTGTAGTTTCAAGTCAATAAACACTTTAGATGATGTGAAAGTCCACAGAGTGTGGACTTTCACACACTGTGTTCTGTTTTTGTCTGGCGTGGCACTCACAATCCTGGGGCCATTTAACTGTCAAAGAACAACAGAACAGAACAGAACATTCCAATGAGGCCACACTTCCAGAGAGTGTGGAGAAACACTTTGAGGAAACAGAGAAAGACATATAGCTTCTGTCACTCTGGAAGGAAGCTATTCATTCATTCAGCACATGTCAAGTGAGCACCTACTATGCGCAGGGACATTTTCTTGGCATTTGGAGCACGTTGGGGAACAAAACAAAGACCTTTGCTCTGACCAGTATAGATTCTAACAGAATCGATCACCCCCTTTCAACACTTTTGCCCAGAGAGAAAAGCGGAAGCTCAGAGAGGTGAGCTGACCTACACAAGGTCAGCCAGTGAGAAGGTGTGGACACCACAGTAAGAGCTCAGGCCATCAGAGACCACCTTCTTAACCCACCATCACTCTCATGCCTTTATTATTTACAACTCACCTTTTCCAGGCTCAGCGGCCTATTCATCGGGGTCCTTGAGAAGTGGATGCTTAAATGTAGTTAATTTGACTTTCTTCAGTAGAGGCCTTTAGTTAGGCAGTCATCCTATAAAAAAAAAACCAAAAAAAAGTCTGTATTTCTTCTCTCAAAAATTATAGAAAGAATGTTTAGGCAAAGAATGGGACACATGAGATTAGCATCCCAGGAATGCTGATCTCACAGCCCAATGGGATGAGGTAGCCCCTGGGGGCAGCAGGAAAAGTCTGGCCAAAGCCAAATGGGTCTTGGAAAGTTTAAGTCTAACGAGGCACGAATGGAGGGGCTGAAGGCACTCTGTGATCCATCACAATGGGTTTGCACAGAGTGGGAGAGCAATGTTCACCCACCTCAATGCCACGAAGGAAAAATATGGCCCCCCTCTAGAATCCTGTGAGAGGATGGCAACTTAGCATATGTATCAGGTGGAAATCATGATCAATGCTTAGATATGGGGCCCCTCTCACAGACTTTCATAAGAAACACTGCTAATGGGGAGAATTTACATTAAAATGAATGATGTATTAGTTAAGAGCTGTTCAATTAATTTAGGATGGTAATTTTGCCACATTGAAAAGTCATGTATTTTCCTATCACTAACAATGAAACACTCCCAAGTTTATTTAGCTCTTTTGTACTTTTAAAACTTTTTTGCTGTTGGTGAAAGAGAGAGGGTCAGATGGCTTGTCCGAAGTCACATCAGATTTGACAGAGAACAGCCTAAAACATTTCCTGGTTTCCACCAGGCTCTGGAAACTCTTTCAGGTGTCTTCTTATTTGATCCTCACCAAAGCAGATAGAGAAGGTGTTATCATGTCCACTGACCACATGAGACTGGAGCACAGAGTGAGTCATTGCGCAGTTCTATTCAAGTTCGCTGGGGGTGTGTTGGTGAAAAGGAGGACATGGGCAGGAGAACCTAAGGCCTGCAAGACTAGAACACAGATTACGCAAGAATAGGACACTCAAGGTAAAGAAATTGTGCAGAGGTCGAAGTAATTCACCCCACCTAGGATTGACTGAGGGTCCACCCAGTTACAAGGACACATGACTGAGTCATCATCAAAACGATAACAATATTGTGACTGGTTACACAGTGACTAGAGCTGTTGTTTCTCAGGAGATTGCACTATAGAATTACCTGAGGAGCTTGAAGAAAATACAGAATCTTGTGCTTACTGGATCTTTGGACGAAGAGCACAGGAATCCGGTTTCTAATATACCACATTTGGAGCTCAGCATCTAATAGAACCTTGCTGCTCAGAGTGGTCCATGGACCAGTAGCAGCAGCATCACCTGGGATCCTCTTGGGAACAAAGACTCTCCCCACGCAGGCATAGGGACTCTGAATCCCCACTTTCCGCTACACAGTTCAATTTGAAGAACGCTGGTGTATGGCATCCCTCTCCTAATATACATTCGCCTTAGCAGAAAAAAATAGGTCAGCGTGACAGAGACTGTTCTTAGTGAACCCGTGAGAGATCCAAGTGTGCTCTGCTTCCATCCCCAACTTTCTGCCCAGTCTTTGAGATTTCCATCACCCTCCAATAAAACATTACAAAACATCCAGTTAAATTTTGTCGAAACTCAGGCCGGCCGAGTGGCGCATTGATTAAGAGTTGGATTGGGAGCACCAGTCCTGAGCAGCAGGGCCCCGGTTTGGATCCCACATGAGGGCCAGTGACGCTACGCCCTCTACAGCTAAGATGATGAACAACAGCTCGACCTGGAGCTGGGCTGCGGTGAGCCTCCGTGAGTGGCCGTCCAGTGGCCGGTGACCAACTGCCTTACCCAGGAAGAGCGCAATGATACCAACATGGGCCAGTGTGGCGACGTCCTCCACAACTAGACTGAAAAACAAAATGACAGCAACTTGTCTGTTCCCCTCCCCCAATTCTCGAATAAAATCTTAAAAAAAAAAAAAAATTGTCAAAACTCAGCATCTGATTCACGGGCTATATCCAGTGTTGCGAGCATTTCCAAAACCCACCTTTGAAAGATTTGGGGACGCAAACCACCATCTGCACATCTCTAAATGTCCAGTCGTTCTGCCATGTCCCACCGTTCCTTGAAAACTAGGGAAACACATGGGCAGTCCCACCTGCTAGCTCCTTTGCCCCTCATAAGGTAATCAGTCCACCATGATAAGAGAGCCAGGTGTGTTCACAGCCACTGGCAAAGCTTGTCTGAAGTTCCTTGAGTGGAATAGGGCAGCTTCTTCTTGTTTGTAAATGCAATGTGTACCCTTCCCCATCAGGAAGAAGCTCCCAGCTGGCATCCTGGGATAAGGGAGAAGGAATTCTCCTCCTGTCCAACTCTCGCAACTCAGCTAGGAGCAATACAGCTGGGGCAATGCTTGGGTTTTTATATCCATCCATTATTACAGCAGTCAAAGAGATTTTAAAGAAAGAAAATTACTTGAAAGTCAACCATCCTGACAAGTTCATGGTCCATATACATATAAAATTAATTTGACTTATGAGTTTGCTTTTTAACTTTCCTTAAGAGTACATCATATACCCTTTTTCAATATTGCTATAGACTTAATAGCATTTTAATGTCTGCATAATATTGCAATATTGATATGCTGTGTGTATATAATCAATCTGACTCTTGGACATATAGCTGGCTTCCAATTACTCATAATTAGAAATAAATTCTAAAGCCAACTTTAGATATTTTAGAGATTCAATCCCAATAGTCAATCCCAGTGTGCTTAGATTTATTTATATTTTCTAATATTTGACAGTTATCCTTAAAGAATAGAAAAGGCTGGCCCATGGCCAGGATTACTTAGCTAACTTCCATTAGTATAACATCATTAAGAGTATATACCATTAGTCACAAGGGGGAACGGGCAGGAAAGCATAAAGAAAACTATAAAAGATCGTTCCTCTTTATCTTCAAAATCACCTGAAAGTACATGTTCTCCTAAGAGACCCAAAAGGATCATTTTCATCTATTAATTACTATACATAATCTAGACTAAATATGTTATTATGGTATATGGAGCTAGCTTCCCTGTACTTAAAGGTTCTGAGTTACAGACAGTTCATGGGTTAGATAGTAGGCCATTTCCTGATTAGATGCCTGCACTACGTTGGAGCTGAATAGAGACTTGCTGTTGCCAAACATTTTAATACAGCTAGCATCTGATTACATTCTCACTTTCTGTTTTAGATGGTAGACAAGAAAACACAGAATGACCTTAACCTTTATTTAGATTCTATGAGTCCAGCCATTTCATGTAGAACTAGCCCAACATCTCTCTGACTTCTGTTTTGCCTCCCCTATTTGAATACCTGTCGTTGTCCACCAATAATGGTGACACTCGTTTTGGAGCATGAGGAAGACAGTGGAAGCCACAGGTAGTAGTCCAACTTAAAAGTTAAGGTCATCCCTGGAGTCAAGGAAAGACATTGCAGGCTATGGGGAAAGCAGAGATGGAAAAGTTTAAGGCAGTGAGAATGTTTCGTTTTGCTAAGTAAAAGATATATAAAGGGAAAGGAGAAAATGCATTTTAAAAGACGGATTTGGAGACACATCATGGAGGACTTTAAATGGCGGGACAAAGAGTCTGGATAATAATAAATTATTTTAAGCAAGAGCAATTCAAAACCAGATTTGTGCTTCATAAAGACTGAGCTGGGTAAAATGGATAGAAGAGAGAAAGGTGACCTGAGACAAAGTGGAAATGGTGAAAAGCTGGCAGGGAGGTCTGGATATAGTCAGGAATAGGAACGGAGGGGGGACGTGGGTGTCAGAAGCTACAGAGAGGAAGAGAAAGGGGGCAGTTGAGGGGCCAGGAGAGCTGTCCTTGGCAACGTCCCCAGGGCCACCTCCTTCCAGTGCCCTTGGTCCTAAACAGCCACCACTTTGTTAAAAGGCTATCTTCTTCCTCCACAACTAGACTGAAGAACAAAAGGATAGCAACTTTTCTGTTCCCCTTCCCCCAATTCCCCAACAAAAATCTTAAAAAATAATAATAATAAAAATAAATAAATAAAATAAATAAAAGGCTATCTTCCAAAACAGTAAAAGTCTGTACACCTCAGGTATAAAACTGGCTGAAACTATTGTCTGAATTTAGACACCGATATTCTGATTGAAATGGAAATGCATCACTGACTTTGTCAACACAATTTAAATGGGCTAATCTCTTTGGTTGGGGTTTTCGACCAAATACTCCCCAGTCTGTGACTATCTGACCACTTCAATGGACCTGAGCAGCCCTATTTCTAAACATCAGGCCAGTGATTAGGCTGCTGGGCCCCACTTGCCCTGCAAGAAGGAAAGCTCAGTGGGAAAGGCACTTTGGATGGAAAAAAAGAGGCACAGTTTTAACAAAGAAGAAGAGTGACTGAATGGCACATAGGTTTGCGTAGAGTTGAGCAAAGTTGTCTCAGAGATTCTGGTAGGACTTCCATTTAAAATTAAAATTACTAGATAATTTGGTAGTAACAATTAAAACATAAAATACACACATTCAGCAATTTAACTTTATGTACCCATGCTAGAAAAATACTCATAGCACATGAGTATTGTGAGTATTATGTATATGAGTGTATAAGAAATACTTGAGTACATAACAAGTATGACAGGATATGCACTGAAGTGCTTATGGAATGCAACATGCATGTAGGGAGCACTCAGGGAGCACTGAGATAGCCATACCGTGGGAAATTCTCAAAGCATGTAGAACAAACGATATGTATCTGTTTGTTTGGTTTTTTTTGATCCACAAAACTCTTTATTTTGTAAAACTGAAATTCTGTGCCCATTAAACAAGAACTCTCCATCTCTCCTCCCCCCAGTTTCTGGCAACCACTACTCTACATTCTTTTTTTTCTTTTTTTTTATTGTTAGTTTCAGGTGTAGAGAACAATGCAATAATTTTCCTTTTCCCCCTTCACACAGAAACAACCCCTCTCCCCCATCTACTGCCCTCCCACCCCCGATATCATACTTATCTATTACAATTCCATTGACTCCATTCCCACACTCTACTCCACGTTCCATGACTATATGTGTATATAATTATATTTGACATACAATATTATTCAATATCAGTTCAGAAATACAGTGCAGTGGTCAGGCCTCTACACTGTCTATGCAGTGGTCTCCTTGACAAGACATGAGTCCAACTGGCCCCCTAAAAAAATATTTACGACATTATTGATTATATTCCCCAGACCATCTTTTCTATCCCTGAGGCCATATTGTAGTTACCAATTTATGTTGTCTCATCCCTTCGCCTTCTCCTTCATCCCCACCCCTCGCCCAACTAGCAACACTCAGTTTTTCCTCTGTGTCTCTGAGACTATTTCTGTTTACATTTCTCATTTAGTCAGTTTTTTAGAATCCATGTATAAGTGAGATCATATGGTATTTGTCTTTCTCCGACTGACTTATTTCACTTAGCATAATGTTCTCTAGGTCCATCCATATCGTGGCGAATGGAACTATTTCCTTCTTTTTTATAGCTGAGTAATATTCCATTGTGTAAATGTACCATAGTTTCTTAATCTAGTCATCTACTGATGGGCATTCGGTTGTTTCCAAGTCTTGGCTATTGTAAATAGTGCCGCAATGAACATAGGGGTGCATATATTTTTTGGAATTAATGCCTTGGGTTTTTCTGGATAAATACCTAAGAGTGGAATTGCTGGGTCATAAGGTAGTTCCATCTCCAGCTTTTTGAGATACCTCCATACTGATTTCCATAATGGCTGCACCAATCTGCAGTCCCACCAACAGTGCACTAGGGTTCCCTTTTCCCCACAACCTCACCAGCATTTGTTGTTTGTTGATGTGTTGATGATAGCTATTCTGACCGGGGAAAGGTGGTATCTCATTGTGGTTTTTATTTGCATTTCCCTAATGCTTAGTGATGTTGAATATTTTTTCATATGCCTGTTGGCCATCTGTATGTCCTCTTTAGAGAAATGTCTCTTCATATCCTCTGCTCATTTTTTAATTGGGTTGTTTGTTTTTTTTGGTGTTGAGTTGCATGAGTATTTTATATATTTTGGATATTAACCCCTTATCAGATACCTGGTTGACAAATATCTTCTCCCATTCAGTAGGCTTCCTTTTTGTTTTATTGATGGTTTCCTTTGTTGTGAAAAAACTTTTAAGTTTGATGTAGTCCCATATGTTCATTTTTTATTTTACTTCCCCTGCCCACGGGGATGTATCAGTAAAAGTATTGCTCAGGGTAATATCTGCAAATTTACTCCCTATGTTTTCTTCTAGGACTTTTATGGTTTCAGGTCTTATATTTAAATCTTTAATCCATTTTGAATTTGTTCTTGTATATGGTGTAAAGAGGTGGTCCAGTTTCATTTTTTTGTACATGTCAGTCCAATTTTCCCAGCACCATTTATTAAATAGACTATCTTTACCCCAATGTAAATTCTTGCTTCCATTGTCATAGACAATATGTATCTGTTTCTACTACCAAGGTGAGACCTCCAAGACACTGATGAGTGAGGACGTCAGGTGCACATGGGTCTCTTCAGTGTGACACACGTTTTAGAGGTCGCCTATATAGAAAAGGGGAAGGTGGAAAAAGCAGCTGAGGTGGGCAGTTGTGGCAAGGTGTACTTTAGCCTTATCTTGTAATATTGTAACATTTACAAGGAGAGCAAGTGTATGGTTATTGTTTTGTGTTTCAAATTTTATTTGAAAATTTTAAATACCTTTGTCCTAAGGAATTGCTTTTCAACTATCAGATCTTATATCAAAGACATCTTTCCCCTAAATTGATTCATTTTTTTTAAAGGAGGCACTGGTTTAATCCAAAAATTAATGGCTGATTAGAGATAGATAGATAGATAGATAGATAGATAGATAGATAGATAGATAGATAGATGGAGGCAGGCAGATAAACAAACCTCCCATTGGCTAATCCCCATTAGAACTACCAGTTTTATGCAGGATTACCAAGGCAATTCTGTTCAGTATAACTGTGCGCCCCCCACAGCTTAATAATGTGGCAAAATAAATATCAGATGGCATGCCAATAATCTGCCAAGGCAGGAACACATCTTTGTATGTCATATTTAAAAGGAAGCATGAAGCGTCATACCAGCCTGATATGAGGTCCTTGAATGGAGCCAATTGCAAATCAGAGCTAAATAATCTCGCCTAGAATTTATTCACTAAAATATTTTTTTTAATGTTCAGAAAGAAATGAAAGCACATTATTTCCTAAATTAGAAACTGTGTCTACAGTATCTTTATATCGGCTCCAATTTTAGAGCACAAGGCAGAGCTAATGCAATTTTAATATAGTTTAGCAGACGGTGATTATTACAAGGTCTTCTTTTGCTCCCTTGGGACTTTTTCACTTAGGAACTTCATGGCGTTTGGGGTAAAGTGTTATAAGGACTCTAGCACATGCCAGAAAAGAAAATATTAACCCACTGTGGAGCCAAGCTGGATTAATCTTTTGAGCAATTCAGAAGAGAATTGGAACGTGAACCCTAGAAGCCTGTTCACATATTCTGAGAAGTGCTCAAATAGCTCTACTTGCAACGGGCCACTTGGATGGATGTTTAATTATTTGGGTCCTATCATTTTGCCTCCTTCATTCAAAAACAAGTTTTTCTGCAAGTCGTTTTGATTAATATTATGCATGTGTTTGAACGTAATAAACACTGACACAGGTGTTTAAAAATATATGTGTATTTTTGTGAGCCTAAGTCTGCCTTGCTGAGCACTCTGGGAAAAGGGTGTTTAATGAATAACTTTGCAGTGAGAAGGCCTTGAAAACTTCCTCTAAACATTAGACGCGTGCTTTCTTTCTGAAACACATTAACAGCCTGCAGAAGGCTCAGAAATGCTGGGGACTGTTCAGCAGACTTCAGAATCCCTGACATTTCAAGCTCATGGAGGGGCTTGTGCACGTGGTCCGC
>NW_017731385.1:2290096-2358958 GCF_001890085.2 Hipposideros armiger
CCCCCACCCCTACCCCCAGCCAGTGTTTGGAGATCGTGTTGACTGCAATTCTCCTGGAGAGAAAGATTGATAAAGCAAAGCAACCGGAGTTATTTCCTATGCATGAAATTGATTAAATGCTTCACTAAATGGCTTATAAATTTGCTTCTCATATTTCTGTCACCCACTGAAAAGATTACAGAAACTCTACATATAACCATGTTGTATACAATACCAAATTACAAAAGGTTGTAAAAACTAATGTTTTGTTTAAAGTTTTGAGCAGGACCATATGCCTTCAGTGACCTTGAGTAAGCTATTTTAATTCAAAACATTTCAGAGACTAGAAAGGGGAGAAATATTCAACTCCATAAGCAACCAGATGAGTGGTGGGGAGGCCTCAGTTAACTGCCAAACTTCCGCTCTTCCTTACAAGGGTGGAGAGTGAACCCCCTCCTGCCAACCCCTGGGTCCCCAACACTTTTCCCAGCCCGTGTGGTGTCAACAACATGTATTTACAAAGGAGATGGAAAAAGGGGCTTGAAGACTTCCCAAAGCTGAGTTTGCACTATTATTTTTAGTTCAGAGACGCATCCTAATCAATTCTGAGCCTTGCGTAGACCTATAAGACTATGGAGAAAAGCTGACAAATATTAGCACAGGTGGTGGGATTCTTTTATTTTTAGGTTGTTTTGTTTGTTTGTTTTTAATCTTTATACATCTTTCACATGTCAGTTCAGTGCTATGCTTTCTTCCATGTGAGGATTCCATCCAACTCTTGTGCAACAATTGGGGGAATTTTCGCAAAGAAGCAATTTATAGGCAAACATGTGACCTACAGATGTTACTGGGGAAACGAATCCCTTTCTTAACATGGCCTTAAAAGTACCTTTACTCCTGCAGGAAAAATGATATTCTTTCATAACATTTATAAGACATCATGTCCCCAGCAAGAATTAGCATTTGGCGTTAACACACAGCTCTGGCAAGCACTTCAAGAGAACAAGTTTTACAACCAAGGATGTGCTTCAGATTCGACTGGCCTGACCTCTGTAGTACACATCCCCGACCTCCTGTCACCTTCAGGAATAGCCATTGTGGGAACCAAGATGCTGCCACCGCCACAGCCATCTGGAACCCCCATGAGGTGACATAACCAGGGCTGTCGTGTCCATGGGGGAGTTTCTACCATCAGCCTAGATACACATCTGTGTTTCCATGAACTTTCTGGGAGCATGGACAGAGCTGCGATGGAATTCTCTCTCACTTGTGAAAACATAATGTAATCTCACTAGTAAAATCAGGGGTTGGGGTTCTTTGGTTTTTTTTTTTTTAATGAGTACCTGTTCTGGGAGATACGCCAACAATTCAGGGATGATTTAACCAGACCATCAACAGCTGGACAACTTATTTAACTCTTTGGTGATGTTACATGAACCTTCCTGTTGGCTTCAAGCCACCACATAAGTAATGTTGATGCCTGGCACAGGGGGTTTCATAAATTATAACAAAGAAAGAGGCTCTTTATTATACAGCACATAGAATAATTAGCTTCTGCCCGTCGGTGTATGTATGTATGCCACCTTAAAAGTTGTAATCTTCGGGACACTAGTTCTATAAGAGTACTCTTTATAAAAGGGTTTTGCTGATCAAATGGGCAACCAACTCTCTCCTGGGGTATAGTCATGAGATAGAGGCTGCTGCTGCAAACAATCTCATTTAACTCAGTTTAAACTAGAGTTTCTCACTTGACCCCAGATTTTTTTTTCTTTTATTAAGGCTTAGAACCTGGCAATTTATCTTTGAAACATATTCTGGGAAACATTGGTTTAAACCGTCTGGCAGACTTGTCCACCTCTTTGGAAAGTTTATCAAGCTCTGGGTTGCCGTGTCCGGAAGACGCTCAGCCAAAAATAAGACAATTCCCTGACCACACGGCGGCACAAAGGCCTTTGTCGTCATTCCCCTTCTCCTGTGATGTGGCGCCCTGGGCTGTGCATGTTTCCTCTCCTCATTGGCGCAGTTGTATGTTCTGTGCTGTTCTTCTTTTTTTAAGTAGATCTCACCAATCAATCCAAGAGCCAGTGGGCATCGAATGCCCCGATGAATATTAGTTATAGTTATGACTAAGTCAATGCTCCACATACATTGATTTTTCTTAGATTCTTTTTTGTCTTTTAAGACGACTAACAAATCCACTTTCCTTTTCTATTTTCTGTAACAGACACAAGTTTATTCTTCCCATTCCATAATCAAAGTCATTCAAGCATCAGGGTCATTCAAGAAAACCTAGCACTGTGCAAGAGAATGACAGCGATGTGATTGTGGAGATAAGCTGCGATCTGCCCTCATCTAAGTTTTTAAGTAAATCATCTGTGCACTTCAGCCTCTTAACTAGTATGAGTAACAAATTACCCACAAGGAGCCTCCGGGGTGATGAATGATCGTGTTGCAGTGCAACCCCTTGACTCTGTGGCCTTGGTTCCCAAACTGGAGGGTGCAACAGAGGCCGTGTTAAAACATAGATCCCTGAGCCGCACCCCCGGAGTGTCTAATCCAGCCAGTCTTGGTGGGCCTGAGAATTTGCATTTCTAGCAAGCTCCCCGGTAGTGCTGGTAGTTCGTGCCAGTCAGGGGCCCCACTCTGGGAATGACAGCTGTACAGCAGCTCCCGAACCTGCCTGGTCAGAGTTACCAACGCCAAGCCACAGCCCTACCCCAGAGGCCCGAGACAGAATCTCGAGGAAGGAGACTCGGGGATCTGTATTTTTAGTAAACTCCCCCAGCGATTCAAAACAGCCAGGTCTGGACTACTTCAGCCCGAGGAGCAGGGCTTGCGTTTTAGATCAGGGCCTCAGGTCTTGAACCTCTGCCTGCTTCTGAGCATAGAGAGCCTCCCGACTTGAGGCCTCTTCAAAGTGCAAGGAGGCTGAAGCCCTGTGAATGCCTCATCCAATAACTTGTCTGGTAATTGGCATATTGATTGCTAATGTCATCATGTTTTAGTATATATAAACCCCTCACTCTATTCCACAGCCCCCAACAATCCAAAAAGTCATTGTTTATTCATTGTGACTCCCAAACTGCCCCTTGTCAGTTTCTGCTGGAGGGCTGGCTGATAAAAATCAGCAAATCATTGGATGCACCACATTCTTAACATGACTGACCCATGACATCTCAGAGGGCAGCCAGGGAGCCTGTCATTACAGTACAATACTTTTCTTTCTTCCTCCTTATCTAGCCCCAGATGACTTTGAGATTTTTATTAACTCATTAATGACTGAAGATGTCATTAGAGCTAGTAGAAGGGTTTTGTTTTTTTTAATTTGCCTTTTTTTTTTCCTTAAGTGGGAATAGTGTACAGTTCACTCATGGTGGGAGGGGACAAGCTCATTGATGAAACAGCTCAGACAAACCAAGGGAGAGACCATCTCCTTTATTAGAATTTGAAATCTGATTGACAGGTCCTGGGATTAAAAATCTGCAGCCAGAAATACCAAGTTGCTTCAGAAATACGTTGAGTAAGAAAAACAGCACTGTAGTAAGGAAATCACCACCCATAAAATTCAGCAATTCCTGTTGTTTTGTGGACCCAATCTTTCCAAGCTAACAGCTAAATTTTTTTTTATTCGGAGTAAGGCTACTGAAACCTCTAAATGTTTCTTAACCTACACATTCATTACACCATATCTTGTTTCTGCCTGCCTTTAATTTTCACATCTGCAGAATTGCTTTTAAAAATCAAATTAGATCTTTTGAAGGCACTTAAATTGCAACAACCTTATGTTTTTTTATATACTCTTGGGTTTCAGCCTTTTCATCTGGGTTGTGTGTCCAATTAATGGGATATCTCAAGGAAGCACTAATCATTTCGAAAACTTGAGAATACAAAAAGCAAGCAGACTATTTTCATTATAACTGATTGGATTGAGAATAAGCTACAGAGGAAATGTTCAATAATTATGATAACTTTTTTTAGATGAGATCACAAAAAAATGTCAGTCACATAAGGTGCTTTTCATGGCAATGAAGGCTTTGAAGTCCTGTTTCAGTTGATTCATTTTTGGGGTTCAGCCTCAGGCATGTCAGAAGTTTCCTTAGAGAGAGGGCTTACACTGACTTTATCAGGCTGCATAACTCACTTGGCAAAGAAAACATCTATTATTAGATGCATCTCATATGTTACTAAGTGTTTACAAAATTTTACTATTATCAAAATGCATTGTAAATTAACGGACCCTCATAACACATGGAAAAACTACTCCCCAGGAGAGAAAATTGTCTGAAGACCTAAAAAGATTTTTGCCCAAGGAAATTGCTGTCAGTCAACTATGACCAAGATTTAAATATGCTTGAAACCCGGTGTTAGTCTAACATCGCCTAATTACATCTTTCTTTCCATATTTATTTGCCTGGTGGAGAATTTTATTCATTAGGTGTTATGTTCAATAAAATAATTAGTTAATATTTGCAGATTAACTAAATACAATAATTTTATGTAATTCAGCACTAATGGTATTAGTTTTTTTCCACATGGTGCCAAACACCCAGATAAAACCTGGGAGAAAAAACAGTCAAAAACCCAGATGCTTTTAAAGACCCAGATGTATGGTGTCAAGTAAGTAAAACATCAAGGATTTTTACTAATTTTTTTCTATTTTCATCCAGATGTTTAGTGTCCTATAGACACAGTCTTAATCTGTTCAGTCATAATCACAATGTTCTTTAATATCATTTACCACTATTTGAAAACCTTCTTCACCAAATTGTCTCTAAAAATCCTGTTTAATTCATTAAGGGGGGCTAGGGGAGGAACACAAAGATATTTTTTTTCAGAAACAAAAAATATAATGCCGAGTAGACTAAACACAAGAAAACCAGTCAGAATGGTGCCTACATCTTTATGTTGAAAAACACTTCCTATCTGCGTTTTTAAATGAGGAAAGAGAATTCAACTTGAATGGTTGGAATGGCAACTTAATTTTAATTGACCTGTGTGTGCTAATTTCAATTCTAGTGAGTAGTTTAGGAGAATAACAGGCTCTCAAGTGTAAATGGGGCTATCTTTTCCTTGGGCCCCTCTCCCAATTTATTCACTTGTTACTAAATCCCAAAAGCGATGACTTAACCTTTTAGGAACAATGTCTGCTCTGGTGACTTTGGGTGCATAGAAGCACTGGCCTGAGGATTTAAAGACTAGATGTTGGATCTCAGCACTGCCATTTTCTAACTATGCGACCTTGAGCTAGTCACGCTCTGAGCCTCTATTCTCTCTTCTTTAAGATCGGATCAATAGCCCTGCTTCCAGTTAACCTGAGGATCTGATCAAAGAACTTTGGAGTGAGCAAAAAACTGCAAATATAAAATCATACTAATATAGCAACTATCTTATCATTAATTTTATGTATTAGCACTATGTTAATATTAATATGTAAAAATATTATTAGTGCTAATATGGAATTCGGGGGCGCAATAGAGATAGTCACACTTAGAAAGATCTGGTCAACTATTTGCCATTTACAAATGATATACAGGGATGACTATATCCTTACAAAATAATACCCGACTCCCTGGTACTCCTTTGCCCTCTCTGCACTTCACCTACCTGAATGGAGAAATCATTTTAGAGATACTCTCTTTTGGGTAACTAAATAAACTAATCATAGAGCCCATGGATTGGGTGTCTATTACAATAGGACACTTCTGCCAACCCAGACCTGTTTTCTTGGCCAACTGGTCGACTTAATTTTGATGGACTCCCACACTCTCCTGGCTGAATGGCAGACTCAAGCCTTTGCACACAGCAGTTTTGTGGCTGCTAAATAGTCAAACAGACCTCATAGTTTCTAACAAAGGAGATGGCTTTCTTGTTTGTGTTTGTTGCTCTTAGTAAGAGGTACTTCCTAGGAAGTTGTCATCAAAGAACAGGCCAACTTTCCTCCCCACAATATAAGAGTTTCTGGTGCAAAGTCAACTCACGTACTTGTAAAATGCTAACACTACAAATCTTTCAAGCATTTAATCGTACACTTTTTTCCAAGATATTTTGGAAAAAAACAAAACAAAAAACACTAAAAACTTTTGAGTTCTGCTTTTAAGTTGTGGGAAGCTTCTTGAAGTACAAAAAAAGGAATAAAATTAATAAAATGAAAACACTGTAGTTCACTTTAAATTAAAAAAAAACTGCAGTGTCAGAATGCTGCAGTCAACAAAGCTCACACCTTAAGAAATTTCTTTCAAAGTTTAGTCCAACTTTTTTCTCAATTATGTCTATAGAGACGATGAGATGAATAATCAAGTTTTAGTTCCTCAACTTTTCAAAGTCACACATCGCTCATTAGCATGTTGCTGTATTTGAACACTTGCTTTGAAGAGCCAGAAATCAATACAAAAGGAAACCATAATAATAAAAGGAAAGATTTCAGCAGTCATGATAGGGAAAGGTGTGTGAGCTGGAAGAAAGTACAGTACAGAAGCCCATGACAAGTCATGATAAATGGGTCGTTATAAAATTCATGTTTAGGCAGCACCAGGCCGGGGATAATGCCATTCGTCATGGCAACACTAGGCCGCTAATGAGCCCTCATTGCATATTCATGTCTGTGGTGTTCCTTCTCTCCCTCCCACCCTGAACTGGTGCCTGGAAATGTCTCCAGCTCAAACTGAAGCTCAGCTTAGGCCTCCTCCTCCACCTCCTTCTTCTTCTTCTTTTTTTTTTTTTTATTTGTTATGTTGCAGCAATTACACTGTAAAAGTGCTGCCCAAGATTGATTGCTCTGATCTGTAGTTCAATTGTAAATTAGAATACACATCCCCCCAGGGACACACGGCCCCTATTTGTGATTAAGAAAAAAGCCCCATAATAGACTAATAGCTAAAGTTCTCTCTCTTACTTTCAGGCAATTAGCTTGATGAAATGGCCTCTTTTTGTGTACCCTGGAAGTGTAAACCGATATCATAATGAAGTATATGATGTTTATTCTATTATTTTCACCTTGCTGGGTGTGCAGGAATACCCAAGCAATGGCTGCTTTGTCTCGTGCGTTTACCGGTTCACAAGTAAACTATTCCTTAAAGATGCAGTGTGTGGGCTCTGAGGCTTGAGTTAAGCAACCCCACACTGTGGGTTAACCTCCACGCAAAGAACTCTTCTGTTACGGAAGAGGAAAAAACAACAAAAAACGGATTTCCCAGGGAGGAAAGACAGCAGTGATCTGACATTCAAGGCCCATCTAGGTGCTGGGCTGCTCTGGGGGGATGAGGTGACAAAGCACGAATGGCAGCATCAGGATCAGTGAAGTCCTGCAGGGACTGTGCCAGCGACACTCCGGCTGACCAGGATGTCATCTCCCCAGTCAGCTGTGGAACACCAACTCAGGGTAGCCCTACACATTCTTTATGTTGTACAGCCATTTCTCAGTGAATTGCAGCAACCACCCACCCTCAAAAAAAAGTCGTATCTTTTCGAAATCCAAAACTTTGATCTCCTAACTTGACAAGAACACATTCCTTAGCTTCCTCCACGCACCAGCTGACAGGGGCTCGGGCCAAGCAGCCGGTGAATGCAGTCACGTGGGGTTGGTGCATTTCCAAAGCTGTTGGTCTTCTTCTTAGGCAGCATTTTAAAATTTGTTTTCTTCTTATTCATGAGGGTCTCGAGAGTAAAGTGGGGAAAAAGTGTCTCAACTGGCAAGGTAAAAATAGAAAGAAAGAAAACAAGAAATCTCTCTTGGTCTACAATGGTTTATGGTGGGTTACTTAGCAAGATGTTAATTACTATCCAATTCTAATTCCAGCACCTTCCACTCATCAATAACCAGTTTGTATCACCCACCACATACTTCCTGGGCATGCATTGTCGGAATAAATCCATCCCTCTCTTCTTTAATATGAACCCTACTTGAGTTCCTAGAAAAAAATCACTTTTAAAACAAAAGGATCTCACTAACTTTTTACTGCTGAATTGGATGTGAATTTTTAGATTTGTTACATTTTTTAAATTAATGCGTTAGTCTTTTGTTGCATATAAAACATATTTGCATTTCTTCCCAGTTACTCTAGCTGTTTCCTGGTTAAATAAAACCTTCGGGGAAAGTTTATTACTATACCCTGGAAGGTGATTCTAATGCTATATGATTTCCAAAAATAATACAAAATGAGTTACCCAGAAATAGTTCAGGAAAATTCACTTGATACCTTTCTCGCTAAAAATCAAGAGTTTTTACCAGTCTTCATTTGGGGACTGACTTCCTCTTTAATTTTTACAACATTGAACTGCTATATAAATTATAAACCTGCAACATAATACATGTAAATTTCCATTCCTCTTAGAAATGTTTGCATGTCTGGCTGCCATGTTTGAAATATGCTATTGTAAACTTTCAAGTGACATTGAGCCTGGGGAGGTCTCCACCACTCTTATAGTACTTGTCACATTTTTTAAGAGTACATTTATCCTATAACTATAATGCCTCGTATTTACAGAGTACTTCGTAATTTTTGAAGTTCTTTCATATAAATTACATCATATAAATAATCCTGTGAGATAAACGAGGCAGATCATTTTATTACTACCCTAAAGTTAGGGGTGGGTAGGAATTGAGGCTCAGAGAGGTTAAGTAACTTGCCCAAAGTCACAAAGCAGTAAGTGTGAAGTTGAACCTTGTCCCAAGGCCTTTAACTCCAAAATCTGAGCTCCTGGGCCGGCTGAGTGACTCAGTTGGTTAAGAGCTCGCTCAAGAGTTCGAGCTCTGAGCAACAGCAGTTCGAGTCCTGGCCCGAGCTGAGCAGCCGCTGAGCTGCCAACAGGTGGCGGGATGGCTCAGCTAAAAAAAAAAAAACCAAACAAACAAAATCTGAGCTCCTTCTGGCTGGCCATACTGCCTCTTCACTAGCTACACGTTCACCATAAGCAGCATCTCACAGCTCCTGCCAAAAACAAATCCTGTGATCTTTATTTATACCTGGGTAAGATTGACCAGATATGAGTATAAAGATATGATTATATCCAAGATATAAGTATAAAGACACACACACACACACACACACACACACACACACACACACACACACACACCTTGTTAAAAATCTACAAAGAAAGTGATGGCATTCACATTGCCATATTACCTACCAACCTAAATTTAAGATAAATCATCTATATTTCATTACAAATATATGTTTACAGTGGGTAGAGAGCCACCAAATTGAAGCAATTATCTAGATAGGGGTTGGCAAACTTTTGAGACGCAAGAGCCAATCCTGTCTCTCGAAGTTTTGTGAGACCTATAAAACAAATGAAATCACCATTATGTGAATAATATCCTTTTAAAATTTTATAAATGAAACTATGATAGTTTTATTCATTTTCAATTTTACTTCAGAGCCACATGTACGTACCCAAAGAGCCGCATGTGGCTCGCGAGCCGCAGTTTGCCGACCCCTGATCTAGATAATTCAAATCTGAGGGACAGGTTGAGGACCACTCTCTTCAAGAGACATGGGTTTGCATCCAAATTTTGCAGAGATTTCTGTGGAATCCTTTCACCACATGTCTCTCCCAGACCTTTGCACACGCTACCCCCACACCCCGCCCTTACCTCATGTCACATTGCCCCATTGAACTGACTCAGCTCTGACCATCAACCTAGAATCAGCTCAGAAATCACCTCTTCATGCAGATGGCACCTGACTTCTTCCTCTGCCCCTGCTCCACATACATTTTTGATCTGATCTCCACCAATGAGCCTACCTCATCCCAGTAACAGCCTCTCCCATCTTGAAGCCAGTAAAGACAGGATTTGGCTCTAGAATCCAGCAGATACAAACTCTTTCCAGGGAGGGCCGACTGCACCTGTCTGCTGAGGTGCTGTCCACTTTCCCGTTCCCTGTCACACCGAAATGCCATGCTCAGAGCCCTGTAATTAGCAAATCAACTCTGGGTTGCTCTTTGCAAAGGAATGGGCACTGCTTTGATGAGGGACAGGCCACTGACCATGTTGGAGTGGCCTTGAAATGACAACTACACAGAAGCCACAAGACTAGGCAAAAATCACATCAGCCATGATTTTCTATGAAAAAGTATTGCTGCCTGAACATGAGAAAGAGAAGATCCCAGAAATGAGCCCCAAACAAATGATCCAAGAACAAACAGTGTATAAATGTGTCCACATCCCAGATATGACATTACCTAAGCCTATAGGAGAAGTGAGGGGTGTGTCATTATTTCATTTCCTGTCTCCCTAGACCTGGGCGGACCTACCCACTGGGAACCCCAACCGCCTGTTACAGCACCCTGTGTCGTTACTTGGTAATGGTCTTGCCTGCCCCACTCAGCAGTGAGATCCACAGACCAGAAGATGCATACCTCTTATCAACCACTGTATGGCTAATGCCTGGTATGGGCCTGGCACTTATTAGGAATGCTGGTTTGTTTCTTGTTGGTATTTTTTTCTCTCTCCTGAGCCCTTTGAGAGCAGAGTCGATGTCACCATCTTTGTATCTCCAGTTGGCCCTTGATACAGGATTATTTTTTTCAGTTAATTAATGTATGGATAAAGCGATCAATATAAAGGCTCTTCAGTAATGCAAGCAACCCCACCTCCTCTTTAGTCAGCCACGGGATGTAGAAAGCCACATCACCTGAGAATCTGGCATCCATACCATCAGTACTCATCGGTGAGAGGTCCTCCCTTAATACGGGTGGTTAGTGTGTGTACACACCCAAAACGAGAATGCAGGTGGGAGCTGCGGAAGTCCAGAGAAAGCCTATACCTGGCTAACAGTTCTCTAATGTTGACAAGGTACGATGGTTACATGAGATGTTAATTTGGGGGGACACTGAGTGAAAGCAATAAGGGTCTCTCTCAATTATTTTTACAACTTCTTGTGGGTCTTAAAACTGGTTTAAAATAAAACATCACAACTTTTTTAAAATCAACAAAAATATTTTTGTTATATTTATACATCTTTATATAATTTTTACTTCTATATTCATATCTTTTTATTTTCACACATAGTTCTAGAACAGATTGCATAATGTTTTTCTAGAAAGAAAAAATGATAACGATTAAATGATGCTATCACGTACCACACCGGCGTACAGGAAAGGTGATGCCCTAATTCCCGGCACCGTTCTTCTGGTCTGGCCAGGTGGGCATTTAAAAAATGCTGGGAGAGCAGGGCAATGCATTACTTTTGCTTGATGCAAGCATATCCTCCAAATTATGTTTTCATACACAAAGTGCCGGCATCTATGATCTTACCTTCCCGTTCTCTTTTCTCCTAATTCAGGTCAATAACAAGTATTTCTGCTCTCTTCTGCAGATTCCAGGTTTAGGAAGAGCAAGAGCAATCGCTGGCTGCAGGGAGCAGTTAGTGAAAAATTCACACGAAGCCAGAGGGCGTTTACACTTCTTTCTACTCAGCATTGTCCTTTCAAGAAAACAATGTCAATTTTAGAAAGAGATGTTTTAAATAAATAAGGTTGGTGTTTATGCTCCAGCCATGTTACTGGGGCTTTTAAGTTACGTGTTCAAGAGCCCACTGCCAGATACAGGGAGAGCAACGTGGGTCATTACATCAAAAATCTGAAACATAGTAGGCGATTGTTCTCCTATTGCGAGACCTGAAAACCACCAACGAGAAATCCATATGCATATAGATTTAGCTAAAATTCCAGTTTATCTTAACTGCTTAAACATATAGGTTCAATAAGGACTTCCAAAGCAGAAAGAGCTGCAATTTCCAATACCACTCAGTTACTAAGCTTTCTGTGATCCATATGATGACACTTACGAAAAAGCCTGCAGATATTATAAACATAAAGTCAAATTCAAAAAATGAATGACATTCCCCAGAGTCGCCCTTCTTTTTCTGAAAACCACATCCCCTTTAGTAGGTACATCTAAGAAGCGCACCTGCTCAGGAGTCCCTATAGTTTTGTTTTAATTTAAACCTGTTTAAATTAAGTTTAGCTGAAGGTAAGGCATTGCAGTGTCATCTTAGGCTTATCCAGAAAAGATTGTGAAGGATACAGTATGATAACCAGATGCAAGAAAAGAATGCCTCTCTGATTGCTAGAAAAGCTCATTAGAGGAGGGCATCATCTTTACTTCTTCAGGATAACATCCACAAGCTGTAAAGACAGAGTTCCACTCAATACAGAAAAGGGAGGGAAAATGCAATAATTTTTTTTAATATTTGGCTTATTGATTCATGAATCAAAGAAGAAGAAACTATAATTACCTCCAGTTCTATCAGAACTGAGAGATTTCTTCCACACAATCTTTTGTGTGGCGGTAACAAAGCTTTCTTCCAAAGCAAATCCACTTTAAAATATCCCGAAAGAGATAAAATACCCACAAGATTCGGCAGCTCTTTAAAGCTTGCCATGGGCCAAATCGTGCAATTAGGATCAGTCACTTTAAGTGCTGAAGTCATATAATGCTAATAGATCACTTTATAATGTGAGCAGTTTTTAAAAGTCGTATTTAATTTTCCATTATTGCTATACTGAATGCTAGTGTGTCTACCCATTCAGTCATAGATTCTTAAGTCCAGAGAGAGGGTGCAGGGAGGAGTGAGAGGGGGGCAGACTGCCACTTGCTGACACATTGCTTGATTCTGGTTTCAATTCTCAGAGACCTGAATTAGAACTCTAAAATAGACCACATTTCAACTTTCTTCCTAAATGTGTTTATTTTTATTTCCAAACCAAATGATGAGGGCTCCTTTTGGTTTCTTAATTATTTTATTTCAAAAAAATGTAGATTGAGCCAAAAGCTCCGATGATGTGTGTGTGTGTGTGTGTGTGTGCGTGCACATGTGTGTGGTTTTCTTAAAGAAAATGAAATGAACCATAAAATAAGCCCTTAACAGTAACCTAAGAAATGAAACAAAATCATTTACAACACATGGGATTGTTGTAGGATATGTCAAGATTAGATGGTTTAAGGAAGCGCTCCTGAATGTGGAAGCAATTATAATGAAATTCATGACTCATTAGCAAACATTCCATATTGTGTCTCTCATTTCTGAGTCAATGTTAACTAGGAAATATAGACTTCGAATTTAGCTCTTTCGTTGCCTTCAGTGCTAAGTTACAGATAGTAGGACCCTACAACGATAGAAAGCAAAGACCGCCCGGCTTCGAATTCTTCACTTCTCAGTTGGAGGCAATTTGGTCCTTAAGGACCAAAATAACCTCGAAAGCGTATTAGTAAGAATTAAGTGGGTGATGGAAGGGCTGTCTGTAAATGTAGAGTAGGAATTGCATGGTGCAAATACGCAAGGCAAATGTCGGTGGGGCTCTCACACTCACATTGCTTGGTATGCAACATGGCTGGTGAACTCAAGTACCCAAGACTGCGTAATGGGAACCAGATGTCTAGCAGAGAGAGAAAAATATTTTATAGCAATAAATGTGACATTGACTCTTAAAGGGCTTGCCGCTGTTAAACAACTTCCCAGTCTTATTTTTCCTCGTATTTTCTAATAGTGTAAGTAGATTGTACGAAGACATTATTTTCAGGTTTTTAAAAGAGAAAGTGTTTAACTTGCCGCAAAGTTCTAAAATGCATACGTAAGGAGAAATGATCTGCAAAAGATAGTTTGGGAATGCATTCATTTATGAAAGCACTGTGCTCAGCATTGCAATGTATATATATTAAGGCAAATAGAACATAATTCCGCCTGCCCTTTAGGAACTTACAATATATGAGATGTGATAAGATGTGCCAGCTGTTGTGGGGACATGGTGAAAGCAAGTCCTGGGAAAGAGACGCAGAGTGTTCTGAGAATTCAGAGGAGAAAGAAGAAAGTCCTATTGCTGGCAGGTTCCGTGAAGGATCCCCCACTCCGTGCGCCCCCTCAACCAGCCCCTCCTGCCCTGGGAAAGGCCCCACACCATCTTGCCTGGCCCCAGCAGTGGTGTCCCACACCTCTGCTCTCAACCTCCCCCAACCTACTCCCAGTGCAGCCCTGACTGTGCCTCTGGGGTCGTGTTCAAAGCCCTGATGCCTTCTGGGTAGAAAAGCATCCTAATGACTAAGTTGCCAGCTCTGCAGTTAGGCCAGGGGTCCACCTTCCACTTTGCCATTTACTGGTTGTGACCTTGGGGAAGGTCACTCCACCGACTTCCTTCTACCTGCACTTTCTCATCTGTAGGGTGAGGATAATAAAAGTACATGTCCCATGGGCTTGGTGTAAGGATTTAATGAGATTCTGCACATAGCACACTTTGCAAGGTGCCACCACAGCATCAAGGCGCTGTCAGAAGAAGCTCTTTTAGCTGTTCTCATATCAGCCATCAGATACAGTTTTCATGAGACAAATTCTAAGTCCTGAGGTTGGCACGTGATATTATAGCCCCAGATCCCAAAAGCATCTGATTTAATCCTAAGGAAACCACAGGTGCTGACTTAGCTGGGGCCCAGTGTCCATCCCTGATGTCCAGTTAGCTAGAGGGACCAGAGGCTGCAGCTCAGTAATGACTGAGTCTATAAAATAGCAAAAGGCTTGCAGAAAAGTACTGCCCATCTAAGTAGTAATTCTAACTTTTGTAAGTAAAACCCATAAATACAGAGAGAAAAAAATGGGAAAGACCCACATCAAGGGATTATATTAACAACATTTAAATCTACAGTGGACAAATTGTCTACAGTGGACATATATCCCTTTTGTGAAGAGGCCCAACTACATGAGGATGAAAAAAGGAATGTCTAGAATGGATGCTATTTGAAGACCAAATGGACATACATCACAAAAGTCATATACGTAGACAATTTGGAACACACAGAGAAGCACAAATAAGACAAGTGTTGCAGATTTAAACATTGTTAATCCCTTGGTGTGGTCCTTTCCATGTTTTCCCTCTGCCTTAATGGGATTTACTTACATTCACTACTAACTATGTTCTGCCTGTGGCCTCTGTGTATGCAGGAGTTCATCTCCTGCCCACTTGGTACACGCTTCTCTATCACCTTGCTCTTCTAAAGAATAGATCTTTCACTACTCTTCATTGATAACGCAAGTGACTGTCACAGCACCAACTAGACAGGAAGCTCTTGGAGATTGGGAGGTGGGACAGCTGACATCATGACTGGACACTTTACAGTTCTAAGACATGTCCATAAATCCTTTAATGCTCCTCAGATCCAGAGGACGGGGGTCTCTGTACTCCCCCTTTGAATCTGAGCTGACCGTAGTGACTGGTGGACCAATAGACTGTGTGCCTTGGCGAAGCCAAAAAGGATGGTTTGGCCTTCACCTTGTTCTCCTGGACATTCATCTTTGGAGCCTTGAGTGGCCAGGAAAAGAGCGCAAGGATGAGATGCTGTGAGGAAGCTGAGACCACGTGGCATGACCAGGCGTCCCAGCTGATGGACCCAGCTCAGGTTGTGACACGTGTGAATGACAGGTGACTAGCCTCAGCCACCATCAGACTTCATCCTTGTGAAAGGCTGCATGAGAACCGTCAGTCGTACCCAGTCAACTCTCAGAACCATGACAGATAATAATGATTGTTGTGGTTTTAGGCGAGTAAATTTTGTGGTCATCTGTCATACAGAAATAAATAACTGGGACAGATATAGCTGGTTCTCAACAAGTAAAATTTAATGCAATGGCAGATAAGGGAAGGCATCGTTTTCTCGCTCTTTCCTTCCTCGTTTGCTTTTCCATAGTCAGGCTCTCCTTATATCCTTATATCCTCATCTACTCCCCACGCTCGTTGTTTTCTCTCTCCCTTCCTGTTCATGGCCAGGGGAGTTAGAGAAGACAGACAGACCTACCATCCCGATAGCCGGGGCTCTCTCCATACTGATAAAAGGCCTCCCTTTTCTCTCTCTTGGTATAAAAACAAAAACTCAAGTCATTAAACAAAAACAACAAAAAAATCTGTTTCCATTTTCCTGTTCTCTACTGACTGATGATCTTCCCGAATGATCTTTGAGTCTTGCATGTACTTTGTAGGTTGTAAAAACTAAGAACAAAACACTCTACCTGGTGAAGCCCTTGGCTGTGAGTTCACCATCACCTGGAAAGCACTGTTGCGTTGGCCTCCTCATAGTCTGTGGCTGTCCTGCCCGTCCCCAGCGGGGGTCCAGACTTGCTTCCGCGGCAGTCCAGGGGGTCTGCAGGCTGCAGCTACATCCGGAGCCTGGGCAAGGAGACAGCAAGCAGGGTGGTCAGGATCCCTGTGGGGGTGCCCTGAGTGCAGCTTCAGGTGATGCCTTAGGTGAGGGAGTCTCAGTGTGGTGGCCTGGAGAGCCGCCTGGCTCACCTGGCTCAGAGAGGGAGAGGCCGCAGAATGGCCCCTGAGCAGCGGATAGAGCGTGGGGGCGGAGGGATGAGCAAAAACTCAACCAGAACATGTCCCCAACCCCTATGCGGAAGGGCATCCGTTCCATCTGTGTTGTCCCTCAGGGGTGGCCTGAGCCACCACCTCAGGATGCCGCCTGTGACAGCCTAGGAGGGTGTAGTGACAGAGCCGTGCCCTGGCACAAATGCGCACATTTCTGGAGCACAGAACTGCTCAGCAGAGCGATGGAGAGGCAACCCCAGGAATGGCAAACACGTTGCCGAAAGGACCGCATGCAGGGCTGGCGCAGCACACCCGCAACAGGCAAAGTAATATCATCTCAGGTCAAGGAGAAAGCCCCACAGCCCAAAATAACCGCCCTTCCCAGTTGCCACAGGGTCTAAAATTATACCATTGAAGATTTATTCTTTTGCACACCTCGCTTTCATTGGTTGCCTGTTTGGGCTTGGGGGTGGGGGCCCAGAAGGGCCTTGATAGTAATGTGCAAAAGGCCTGACAGCTTCAGGTACTTACAGGGGGCAAGAAAAGAAGGGGGTGTTGAAAGGAGAGGAACAGGCAAAAGAAATGCTGGGGAGAGTTCCGAAATGAAACTTCTCCTATTTCAGTTTTACCCGGAAGGAGCCTAGCTGGCAGCTACATCATAAAACCGAGGCCTGAGCAATTTGCCAGTAAATTTGAGCCATGCATGTAAACAATTCTAATAATTTATTCCTTGAAATGCCTTTCTAATACATTATTATGCAGAGCTGCACATGCTTCTACTTCAAATTGTCTGCCCAGAAAAAAAAAAGTAAATTAAGGGACAATTAGAAAACATAACAAAAGGAAACGTGAGGCATTGGTATCTGGCTATCACATTGGGACACAGAAGGAGGCTGCAGGCTGGTAGGTGATCAGATCATGCCAACCAGTGTCCATTTTGGGGGGGCAATGCCCTCTGAAATTCAGGCGAGGCCTCTGTCTTTATATACAGAAGTTTGGTTAACCTGAGCCCAGAAGATTAAGCAGTAAACAAAAGAAAAGCAAGCAGTCATGTTGGAAACACACCCCCAGGCCACTGTTGCAACAAACAACAGCTCCATCTGATCCCATTTTTAAAGTCCTTAAGAAATAGACGAAAATTTCATTAACGCACATCCCCTCTCGTGAAGCCACCTCAAGCAAGGAGCTAAGTACCACGGACGCCACCGAGCAGCTTCAGACAGAGGCAGGGGTAAGAGTGGGGAATGGAGAGAACAAGGAAGGGAGAGGAAAGAGTGAAAGACGAAAGGAAGCCGCTGAATGCTGAGAATAACTGCTTCCCACAAAAATGACCAACTTTCTACGCCATTTGGCAGTTTATAAAGAACTGCCACATAATTTTACCTCCAACCCTCCAGCCGCTATGAAGGAAGGAAGTTTTACTCCCATTTGTCTGGATGCGAGGTTAGGTGACTTCCCCCAAGTCCTACCGCTGGGGACATGGGCAGGTCTTAACACCAAGTCTGTCTAACTAAATGCCCTGTTTTTTCCAATTCCAAACAGTCTCCAGAGTTACAGAAGCTAGGCATCCAAGAAATGATACTGCTGGGTTTCTGAGTAACTTCCTAAATGATTTCTGTAACTAGGGTTTCCCTGCTCAACCTTGATTCATTCATTCACTCAACAAATGATGATGGCATCTCGACAGTGCCAAGCACTGTTCTCAGGGCTGGAGTTCATCTTCCTGGAGATGTCACATAGATGGCTCCTTGATGGCCAATCTCAACTGTCCCCTTTTCATGTCCCTGACCATGCTCCCGTATTCCTTAAGACCACCTGACACTATGCTCATATTTTTATTCACTGCCTATTTTATTGCATGTCTTCTCTCTCTAGAAAATTAGGTCTTTTAGAACCTAATTTAGGACCCTGTCTTATTGAAAGCTATCCCTCCAATACTTAGGACAGCTCCTACACAATAGGTGCTCAATGACTATTTGTCCAATAAATGACATTGAATATCAAAAAAGCTTTTTTCCAGTGCCTGCTATGTGTTTACACTAATCATCTTATGTAACCAAGGTTATATAGGCCAAAATAGAAAATATAGGAAGAAGATGGGGCTTGAATTATGACAAAGCAAGTGCTTAGAAGAATGAAAGCTGTTCAAAATGCCTGCACCCTGTACCAACTCAATACAAAAACAACGGCCATCTTGTGATGTTAAAAGGTAACAAATTTTAAACGAATGAAATGGAGTGCTTTTTAAAAGAGCGTGTAATCTACCTGTGGAATTCACTGCCGCAGGATATTATTGAGGCAAATAGTGGAGCGAGATTCAAGAAAGGATTAGACATTTATATGAATAGGAATAATATTGGCAGTTACACTAACTGGGTTAAAAAGTTACAAGGCATGTTCGTCCTGGGCTCCAAGGCATAACTGTTCACCAGCTGGGGTGAAGAAGGAATTTCCTCTTGTGATAGAGCTTTGCATAATTGGCCAGATGTACGATGGCTCGCATTTTGGCCATCTTGGGTACCACAGGCAGAGACCACTGCCCAGGGGAAGGTCTGTGGTCGGACCCAGGCCCAGTGACCTCTTCACCTAACACTTCTGTCTTTTCATTGCACAATCCTGATAGGAGGTAGAGAGGATACATAAAGCCTTTCGGGGCTCATGTCTGAAAAATATTCTCAATTTCAGGAAAAAGAAATAGTAAAAATAATTTTCTTCTTCCTGGCAATGAAAATATTTCATGGAAAAGGAACCATGTCCTTCCTAGCTGTGATCTTAGTCGCACGGCCGACAGTGCCAGGAGCACCATCCGAACTCAGAGCATCAGCGTCTGGGTTCGGTCAACCCATGTTCAAGTCCATCTAGCACTGTGCCTTTTGCACATGCACTTGACGCATGCGCTTCTGCAGGTGTGGTAGGGAAAGCTGGTCATGGCGCCGTCCACTCACAGTCCAAAGGTTTTCTCTTTGGTACAGAGTCAGTTACACTGCCAGCCGCAACCTTTGATTCTTGGTGATGTATGGCACGTATTTTTTTCATCCTAAAATGGAAAACCCAAAAGGCAGTTGTTAGCCATGCGTCTGAATACAAGTGCACATAATAACATGCTATCATATTAAAGAAAACATTGAAACTATCCATTATATTGACTTTCCAAACCTTACTTATCCAGGTGGAGACAAGGCTCTGAAGAAACTGTATCAGTGTTGGAATGATTAACAAAAAAACATTCCCCCGAACTGTGGGACAAAGAACCTTCTGCAAGCCAACTCAGAAAGGGAAATTTAATTTAAAACCTCAAGCCAGCAGTGGGCCTAAAAGATTTCAAAGATCCCTGAATAAAAGTAAATAGATATACCACAAAAATGTTGTATAAATGTTAATGGATGTATTTTGTCTGGAGCGAGCGAGAGAGACCATAGATGCCATTAATATTTTCAAATATGTTGTCACACAAAAAAATGTTAAGAACCACTGGTCTAGGGCAGACCACTGGGTCCACAGACAATTCCTACGTCACTCTAGACAAAGTCCTTCAATCTGCATGTAAGTTTTGTTCCCTTGTAAGATTGCTTCTTTAAATTGGCAGAATAATATTAATTAGATTCTCTTAGTATAAGGTCATACATATAATATCAAATTCCCATCCAGACTAAAGACCATAAAACATTTAAGCGTTGCTTCAGAGAGCTGTCCCTTTATTAGCTGGTCGAAGATAAACCTTTTCAAGTTAGGCTATTTTCTCTTGATCTAATTTTCCTATTGACTTCCATGTAATTATAAAACTTGTCAGATTTTTTTAGTTGTTAGTGTTGGGTTGTTTGGGGTTGGGATTTTGGGGGGATGCTTTTTTTTTCTCATGGCTAATGTTTGTTTTTACTTAAAATTAACCACATATCATGAGAAATTATAAGTTAAAAGCATAAGCTCTATAGTCAACCAGGATGGGGTTCAAATCTCAAACTAACAGCGTGACTTCAGATAAATTGATTCACCTTCTCGTGACTCTCTTTCCTCATCTGTAAAATGGAGACATAATGAAATCTAGCTGGATCTGGTGAGCAGATTACAGGAGACAGTACCTATAAAGTATCTGACACATCGGCTATCATATATTCAATAGACAATAAACGTTACCTAGTATTATGGTTGTGAATATTTTGCCTACCTATTTGTAATGGTTTGGAGTTTATATCCTATTTCCATATTGATACATTGTTCATGTACCAATCAACCTCAAGAAAATATTTTATAGTTCCATTTTCTATATTGTTAGGTTTACATTTAGGTTCTAACTACTGTAAACAATATTTTGATGAACATATTTGAGCTGTAATCGTTTTGGTACTGAGAATGGATTCCCAGGAGTAAAATGATTTGGTCAAGGGTTATAAAACGTGTTACAGCTCTGGCCACACACTGCCAAATGAGTTTCCAAAAGGGTTTTGCCGACATACCTACCACAGCAATAGATGTATCTGTTTCACTGTTTCTTGGTGAACAATGGCAATCACCGTTACCAGGCATAAAAAGGAAAAAAAATTAAAAATAACAAAAAGACTTTGTACGAGTAAACATTTGTGTTTCCAGGCCTAGAAATAAGAATTCTGTGAATGATGCAAATTTCTATTCCTTCAAATCAGCCAGCTTCCTTCTAAGCACTGTCTCAAAATATCATACTCAACTTCTCAGAAATGTACCCCACAGTCACACACTTCATAGTTTTCTGACTGAGCAAAGTCACAGCAGGGACGAAACGGTTTCCTGGTTTTCCACCAGATGTCCAGTGGTCCCAGGAAGACCAACGATTCAACCGCCTGCCGCTGGCTTGAAGACAGTGCACACAGGGCTATTCCCAGAGGAAATGGGACCCGGTAAGGCTGATATATAAGTATTTTCTTGCAAGGTGGAATCATGTAGAATGACACAGCCGACATCTAACCGCAAAACATAGAAGGTGTAACCCAATGAGACCTCTCACCTGAGCGCTGAAAGGGATAATCTGAGGAGGAACAGTTGGTTTGGGCAGCTTTGCAAGAGACCTAAATAATACCTGGGTTTTGTGGGAAGAGGGTGGAAAAAAAAGAAAAGAAAAGAAGAGAAAGAGAACGCCTCAGCCCTTGGTAGTGAATTTACCACATGTGAAAGGTGAGGGACGGGCAATGTTGAAATGGAAGCGTTTTCATTGGAGGTGACCCCATAGAGGATTTTTTCCACCCTTTCTACACCTTCTTCCTCTTGAAACAAGTTCTGATAAGTCCCGAAAATTCATTGGAAATCTGTGTGGGTATTGTTCTTATAAGCTAACATCTGACCTCCCTGCTCATCCACCAAAACTCTAATGAGAAATGTCTTCTAAGTCGCCATCACTTTTAAGGCTAGTTCAGCTGCTTCTCCCGGCTCAGTTACAATGAACAATTCAAACACAAGGCGCAAATCATGGTGGGGTGGATGGCAGGGCATGTTCTTCTAAGTCCCAGAATCTGGTGCTGCTTAAGCAAGCTGAGAGGATTAACCAGTCCTCTGGGGACCATTGGCATGGCGTTTTGTCCTGGCTTTGTGGATATCTGCACACCTGGGTATGCAGCACACCTAGAGGCAGGAATAAAGACAGCCTCCCATGGCTTACTACCTGTGTGACCCTATGCAAGCAGTTAGCCTCTCTGGGCCTCTGCTTACTCTGTTAAATGGAGATAGTAACACCACCTTATAGGGTTATTGTGAGGAAAGCACCAGCGTCAGGTATTTGAATACACACGTATTTGAATACATGTGCACACACTTGCATTTCTGAAAATCAGCAACTCCTCTCCATCTTTGTGGCCCACAAAGTGATTTCTGAAAAGTCAATCAAGAAAGGAAGGAAAGAAACATATTTTCCTCTGCAACCAGAAAAAGCAATTAAACGTCAAATATTAACTGTTCCTGGGAGTAAATTTGTTTAATGGGCTAAAGGCTTGGCCATTATAGACCTTCAATATGCCATTTCTAAGAAAGGACCAGGTAATTTTTTGTTTAATTAAGTGGAAGATAAAACGCTAGAACCAGCGTATCCATTCAGAAACCACTTTTTTCTCCATTTTCAGGAGCTTCCCCATTGCATCATGCCTTTTAAGAGGCCCAGTCTGGTTCATAGCACTTTATTTTAAACCCTCACTTGTGAAAAGCACTGATTTATGATGGGGCTGATTAAAGCAATGGTGTCTTATGCAATAATGATGTCAATTATAGGACTTCCACCAATGTGCATTATTCTGATTTGTTCCCCATTCTTTCTCCATTTTTATTCACTAAGGAAGGGAGGATGGGTGGGTGATGTCATTTTGAAAAGGCCACGAAGTTAATATCAGAAATGTATAGATAGATGGATTGATGAATCCTTCTTGGTGATGGGGACATACTGTGTTTTAAGGTGCTCTGACCAGCGCAAACAAGTCCCTGAGGAGCTTGTATCATTAGGGTTATTTAGGGCCTCCACCCCAGAACATGCTGCAGTCATAGGGACGGGCACCCCCCACCTTCCCGCCAAGCCCAGTGCTCAGACTCCCTTCTGTGGGACTGAAGGCAGTGAGGCCACACTCAGACATTTAACTCATACAAATCTAACATCGGTAAAGCACAAACCCAACGTTCTCTCCCCACCTGAGGGCCTCCCCCATGGACCAGGCTGGTTACTGAGAAAGTGAAGTCGGCCTAGAGGCATATGCTTGGTGGCAACTGGGAATAGGGGACATTTATTCCTGGGCCCCCACTAATTGTCACCATGTGCAGCTGTGAACCAAGCGGTGCCACATCTTCAGATTTTTCAAAAGAATCCAGAAATCCATACGGTTATGTGAAATTGCAGATTCTCGATTTTTAAAGGTTTTAGACCAACACTGGCTAAACTCAGCCTGTAAGGCACCTCTGTTATGCTTCATAGTTATTGGGGAGAAGATAGATCCCACACCATTTTTAAATTAACAAAGTATTTTTATTTGGCCATTTCACAAACATTTAGTGGAAATCTATTATGTGCTGAGAACCATGTGCTAGGCATTGTGAATCCAAAATAAAGAACAAAATCCAGGGGCCGGCCAAGTGGCGCGTTGGTTAAGAGCTGGCTTGGGAGTGCGAGCTCTGAGCAGCAGGGCCCCGGTTCAGATCCCACATGGGCCAGTGACACTGCGCCCTCTACAGCTAAGATGGTGAACAACAGCTCGACCTGGAGCTGGGCTGCCGTGAGTTGCCGAATACAGCATAGGCTGCAGCGAGGCTGCAGTGGGCTGCCATGAGCGGCCATCCGATGGCCAGCGACTGATCTGCCTCAGCCAGGAAGAGCGCAATGATCACAATACCAACATAGGCCAGTGAAGCGATATCCTCCACAACTAGATTGAAGAACGAAAGGACAGCAACCTGCCTGTTCCCCTTCCCCAATTCCCCAATGCTGTTCCCTCCCCCCAAATCCCCCAATAAAAAAAATAAAAACAAAAAGAAATAAAAAATAAAAAGATCCATTGCCTGCCATTAAAGAACTGACAGTCTAGCATTTATATATGTGTATTGGGAAGGATTTCAGGTTTAAAAAACCAAAGAGACACACAACCTAACATCGGGGCTTACTCCATCACATTGGCTTTTAGTACCACCTCTGCTATTCTTCAAGTAAGTTAGTCTCTATGCTCTGTTTTTAAGCTCCATTTTAATTGGAGGATGCTCCCATAAATACTGAAGTCCACGTAAGGTACATTCCCATTAAAATTCCCAACAGCAATTGGGAGGGAAAATTCCAATAGCACCTTGACAGTTTTTCTCCATCAAATCAACTTTCCAGATTTCTTAATTTTGTTCAATTAACTGGATTCTTGCATGACTTAAATCTATTCTATGCTGCTATAGTTTTTACGAGAGCTGACCAACAAATGACTTATGCATTAGTCTCTCTGGAAAAATCACCTTACAAATTTTTTAAACTTTTTTTTTTTAAACTATAGAAGTCTCAAGATGCAAATGAAAGCGTTTGGGTCTGGCCATTAGAATTTTCAGCTTAGAGCTTGAAAAATGATGTATCTAATTGCTTTATAGAAGAAAATCAGATCAAAGTTAAGATTCTTCCTTTTTAAGTTTTGCAATTATTTCCCAGACTCCACCTTGAAATGCCTTAAAAGTATTTCCATTGAAATGTATATGGGCTTCTTCCCTCTTCCTTTCAAATATGCTTTGACGTTGCTGCGTTGTCTTCCATTGCTCTGTTTGATGGCACTGCCTGAAAGGAAAGCCCTCCAATATCACCACCACCGGCGGGTATGCAACAGACAAAACCGGTGGTGCTGCGCTAAGAACTAGGCATTGCACCCGTTTCGACGCAGCATCTGATACATTCTGCAGCTCCAAGATGGGCGATCATGGCGACTTCATTTCCTCTTGGCATAGAATTCCCAGCCAGCCGTCAGCGTGCAGATCTCCTTTCTATCTTCTCCTTCCCATCCCATCGCCATAGCAAGCTGGTGTGCTTCTCAGTGAAGTTTAAATCATGGTTAACGCGCTCTCACCGCTCTGGGCACTGGGTTTTGGGGAACACTGAAAATGAACCTTCTCGTTCGCTTTACATGGCAGGCAGTCCTTACAAAGGTCGCTGCCTTTCTTAGTTAGAAGCACTTTGGGGATCCTTTTCCATCCCCTTCATTTGACAAATGAAGAAGAGCCTTGAGAGAGAGAAGTGACTGGACCAGGGGCACACAGCTGACCCTTTGACTTTCGCTCTCGCGTTGTCTCTGCTTCCACTCCCAGCCATCAGACTGCACGGGTAACAGTTCTCAACATAGGATTTTACTTAGGATTCATAATCAGAACGAATTTGTTATAGACGCATTGATGGACTCCAGTTTTGAGCCAAGTGCCGCCCATCTGCAACGATTCAGCGATGAATGGGGAGTGCTCTAATTCAATCTCCTGCTGATGGGTCCTCCTCCCTGAGGCAATGCACAGTCCTCACGGACATTGTGTAGAGTGTAAACGCTTGGAGGAACCTTAGAAATTTCTCCCCAACCTCTCCAGGTCTCCCAGAAAAAGGAAGCTGAGTCCTGAGAGGGTGTAGAGCTAGTTCACATGAGAGACAGGTCTAGAACCCATGATTCTGATCAATAAGTCACGTTCACTTCGCTTCCGTCCATTCATCTAATTCAGAACACAACCGAACCAGCCAATCTATCACATTTATCACAAACAGCCCCTTGGTTACCCTTCAGGGAAGTTAGTTCGTCCCTGTGCTCTGCTTCGAAGCTCCGTTTTTAATTGGAGGAGTTCATGGAAGGTACATTCCCATTGAAATCCCCAACAGCAATTGGACAGTGGTCCCTGGGGCCCAGAGTTTAGCCACCTGTGCAACAGAACTGTGGTGACTGGCAGCCACTGACTGGGAACAGCGCATGCCCAGACTTTTGTCACATTCAAGGCAAATCCAGGAACCGGTGTGATAAGCCAGTATCAGCAGAGACAATCAGGTTAATTTTTGTGCCTTCACCATTTTAATGGAATTTTTTAGGCTTGCCATCGATATATTTAAAATAGTAGCTACAGCTTATGTATATTTTCCATGACCTTGGAAATCAATAGTGTTCAATAATCTTAGCTGAAACTGTAAATGGTAACTGGACCCATTAAAGAAGAAGTTAGATCTTCTATTTTTTTTTAATGTGGCATTCCAGAAAGCTGCCTCTGGACATAGCTACAGAAAATTAACACAATAAGTAAAGCATTATAGAACAGCTATTAACTGATTACGCTAATAAAAACCAAATGGGGGCCCTAGTTCTGCCCCTCCGGGAGAGAAGGACAGATAAAACAAACAACAGAAAAAGAATATGGAGTAAAGGATAATTGATTTTAAACAATAATAATACAGAAACCTCCCACCAAGTAAAAAAAAAAATCTATATCTCAATCTTTACTTTGGCATAGAAGAAAAATTTTATCCTGCCTTGTTCAGACCTAAGTTTGATCCTAATAAAGGTGTTTGTCAGGTTAACGAACTGGGAAAAGTAAGGCATACCGACAGGAGGTTTTCAGATGCCAGGAACACGGCTGCAAGGACGATCTGACTATATTATCCAAGTAAGGAGCCTGCCCTGTACCCTCAGAGGAAGCCGAAATCACACACTCGGAGTGGGATGGAAAATGAGGTTCAGTGACACTTGTCTTTCACAGCACAGGCCAAGCAGACAGAGGAGAATGGAGACTGGGGCAGAGGCAGGGGTGGCACACGGCCCTTTAGCTCGGCACCCAGCAACAGCATTGCCTGTTGGCTAAATCCTAAAATTCCTGAGTGTTTGGGGTTAACTCTACGTAGAAATGCACACTAGAGAAGGCTCTTTTCTTTCCATTTTGTGGTCTACGACATGGCCCACATTCCTGCCTTCGAACCTAGCCAGGAACCCACAGTTTCTCTCAGTAAGTGCCTCCAAGTGCCAAGTGTCCTAACACATGTTGTTTCTCATCCTTACATGACGTTTGCAAGGCCAGTGATGATCCTCACTTTCCAGTTGAGGAAATGGCGTGTCGCAGAGATGTGTTCAAGTCCCCACCTTATTAGGCCTGGCCCACCTCCAAAGCACTCACCCTCGCCCTCCCCGGAGGTAACCTGGCACTATTTTGCTGACTGTTGCCGCTATTCTTTCCCTCAATAGATTTTCACATATTGTTCTAACCAGCCTAACCCATGGAACCAATCCTTTTGGCATGGCAGATGAAAAACCCCAGGTTATTTTTACTTTTCCCTGGCAAAAAGTCAGCAAATTCAAATGAAATGGTAATTTCCACATGAGAAAATAGTTTAGCATTTTCTTAAAATGCAAATATAAAAAAAAAATCTTATACATGACACTAAGTTTTAAGTTGGCAGAATATTGCCTCAGAGTTTCATTACATGTACAAATAAAACAATAGTGGTTCAGATTTGTAATGTGTTGGTCTGAGACTTGGAGGAGAGCCCTCCTACAGTAAAATGTGGGTGTTTCGACTAGAACAGGGCATCAATTGGTACATGATGAGATTATCTGTTTAGAGCTAGAGCACTCTTATATATTAAAAGGGTCAAACTTGCCAGTACTGAGCAGAAGGGCTGGGAGACATACCAGTCAACAGAAGTTTTAAGGAGGGAAATTTAAATTTGAAGCCAAAAACACATCCGAAAAGCCAGAACTTCCCAGAAGTACAATGTATCAGGTCCTGATACTTGGTAGTGAGCTATTGGAGGCATTCCAAGTAAAAAATAGTTTTAAATAATTTGCAAGTTCTAATCTTTTGCAGTAAGACAGGAGACGATGAAAAAAGTATATAATTTGGAAGAAGGGGATACAATTATCATTGTTTGCAGATGACAATATTTATGTAGATGGCTCAAAAGAATCAACTGGTAAACTGATAAGAAACCGGTAAAGTGGCAAATACAAAATAAAAATACATAAGTAAATAACTTACCTTGGCAACCAGTTACAAAACTTAATAGAGAAATTCTACTCACAATAACAATGAATAAATTTGAAACTATATTGAGAAGCTATATGAAGAAACTACAACTTAACAGAAGTTTATATGGAAAGATAAATGAAAAGGCATGCTTTATTTCTACCTGACAAAACTCAATATTAAAGGACCTCAAATCCCCACATATTAGTGTATAAATTGCATTCTCTTACATTTGGAACTTGATGAGCTCTTATGGAATAACAAATAGGGGAGCATAATCCAGAAAATTAATTGTAATGAGGAAGAGCCTGCATTACTGGATACCAAAGCATCTTCTTAAATTATAATAACAAAAAGGGTGCGTTTTGGGGGAAAAAAAGTGGCGATGACAAAAAGATACTGAAATAAAATTTAAAAACAAGGAAATAGGCCCAATGGCATACAGTATTTTGATCAATGAGGAAAAGAGGTTTTTAGTAAAGAGGTTCTTACCACATGGACCAAAATAAATTCAAAAACAAATGAGATTTAAATGTTTTTAAAAATAAAAATAGCCACAAAACCACTAGTAGAAAATATAGGGATGTGCAAGGCCTTTCTAAACATAAAAGCAGGAGAAGAAAGAATAAAAGAAAATGTGTATGTCCTTAAAATCCTAAACATATACATTAAAAATCCATTAACAATTAAAAATCAAGCAACAGAATGAAGAAAATGTTTGCAATACATGGTGGTGAAAGGGTTAATGAACTTACTATGTAAATAACTTCTGCAATGTAACAGAAAATCAGTTTTTAAATAAATACAAATGACAGGTAAATCACACACAAAACAAATCAAATAGCCAAGAATCATGTTTCTCATTCTTACAAGGCAGGTTAGCATGACAAATAATCAGAGAAATAGAAATCATAATTCTAAGATTCTTACCTTAGTTTGGGAAGAGTTAATGATGGTCTGTGAATTCTGCATTTCACATGCGCTATAGATGGGAATGTAAGTTGGCCTTAATAGTTTGGAGGGCAAATCTGCAAATTGGAGCCCCCAAAACATGCTTTGGACACAGAAATTTCAATTGCAGTCATTTCCAGAGATTTCCAGGTGGAGATTTCCACCAAGATTTTGGAAAAACAAAAAATTACAAACACCATACATAAGTAACTGGGGGTCAAACGAAGTATGATACCTACAAATAGAAAAATACGATGCCAACATAAAACTCACATTTTACAATATTTTAACAACATGAGGAGATTTATTATGACTTGTCAGTTGGGGAAACCAGATTCCAATAGAGTGGATCCCAGCAGGGCATCCATCGTACTTTTCAAACAGTCAAATAAATATGTGTTAAAAAGTAGAGGAAAAAGATTAGAAAATGTATATCAAAGTATTGACAATGGTTATACCCCAGCAATGGGGCTATAGGCAATTTTTACTGACTTCTAAGTGCTTCTCCATAATTTCCAAATGTTCTATGTGGACATGTTATTATTTTTGCTATCAAGAAAAAAGCTATGTATTTTCTTCTGCATTTTAAATCCTAGTTTGCTGGAGATGTGGACGTATAAGGGAGACTTCCAGGAGAGGATGCTGCAGGAGGATAAAGGTGGACCCAGGCTTCTCAAAATTGTGAGTCCATGCCTTCACCTCATTCTGGCCTTTGGTTGTTGTTGTTCTTTTTTTTTTTTTTTTTTTCTTCCCCCGGCGAGTCTGTTCTGGAAAAGTTTGCAGCTTCCATCACCATTTTATTTGCTCCTCCTTTGAGTGACAGAGCAGAGTGTCCCAACAATACTTAATGTATTTTGTGTCAGGGGCCTGTGGGTCAGCAAGGTTATTAATAAACATAGCCTCTTGTTCTAATTTAGGTCCCTTCTCTCCTTCGCGTCTCCCTCCTCCTGTCCTGCTTTTTTCCTTTCGCTTCTCGTTCTGTCTGACCCTTTTCCCCTTCTCCCTGATATAAAAACTCTGTCTTCATTTAAGCTCAACTTCTGGCGCTTTTCCCATAATGCTTTTCTAAGTTGTTGTTGGTCCTGCCGTTCTCATGGGGAATTTAAATTTGGGGACTATGCTTAGTGGTCCTAAATCAATTCGATGCAGGCCGATGTGACACTGTGATCTGACATTGCACTGGAGGGTGGAGGGAATATGGAAAATGAAGACAAAATGTGGATGAGCAGGGGGAGTGCCTTGTTGTTGTTGTTTTATAAAGAATTTCTGTTAAACAAGATTCGCTAACCACAAAATGAGCCAGACTTGAGAGGTGACCCTGATTAAAGGTGACTGTGATTCCTACATTAAAGGAAGCAAGGTTGGGAGGCAGAAGGAAGGCAGCTTTTAATGGGATTATTTTTCTGTTTGAGAAGACGGAAAGAATTTAAAGAGTTGATCGTGTATGTTTGGATGTGTGATTTCAATTTCATTTCCCGTTTAGAGCTTGATGTACTACCTAGACTTTTATTTAGAGGAAATCTTGTTGTATTCGTGCTGGTTTTATTACACAAACAGAAGTGGCCACGTCGTCATCACCACAACCAAATTCTTACACATACGCTCTTCAAAGCCCCTGAACATTGTGCAAATCTTGTTCAATTTTTTTTGTTCTTTTTAACATTTGCTAACTGAAGCTTCAAACCAGAGATTACACTGTGACCTGAGAAAAGTCCATTCCTACACACACACACACACACACACACACACACACACACACACAAATATGTATATGCTTTTTCCAAATTTAATAAATTTTTCAAGTTTAATAACTTCAGTTGTTACTTTCTTCTAATAAACACAATATTGCCTCTCCTATCTGAGCTCTCAGGGAGTTACAAGTGTAAAAGGGAATTTACTTAACAATGATAAAGCAATATTTTTATATGGGAAAATCTGTACAAAGAAATGCATGATTCTGTGTTGAATTATTCATACTTTTCAAATTAACCTATTGCACTGTTCCTTATTCAAGAACGCATTATTTTTTAAATGTGACCTAAACTACCTTTTTTAGAATGAGTGGAAATAATTTAGAGTGATGTCATTTTTCAAACGAGGATTAATTCTGTTCCACTCACAGCTAGGCCCTCATATTGAAGAAATGAAAAAAATAAAAATGAGGAATTTAATTTGTTCAAGAGAAAGAGAGTTTTCGATATCTGAATTCATTATCATGAAACATACCAATTTTATAGCATTAAAATTGCACCTGACTTTCGGTCTTCCCCAAACTAAGAAAAAAAAAATCTACGTGAACTTTGAATCAGTGATGCATTCACCATGTTAAAATGGTCACCCCTACACTGTATATTAACAGTCAGAAGCAGGGATCCTAAACTCAGCTAAAATCTCCATTGGAAGTAGCCATTAATCAGACTTGACTGAATGTCTAATTTGGTTCCTTGCTTACTCTTTATTTTTTCCTTTTCCTTTTGACTAACTCATTCTTATCTGTTCTATCACAACAATCGAAGGATGCGCATACCTTTAAATGCGTTCTGTTAAATGTATGGCCATTTGTCATTCATGGGGTAATACTTAATGAAGCTATTTTCTTTAAAGACAGTATTTTTCTTACCATACATAGGCTTGCGTGAGTTATTATAAGGCTGTGGTGGGGAAGAAGGAGGCGGAGGGAGGTTTTACTGGTACCTCGTGGGCACCACACAGGATGACATTTGCATCCATTTATTCAACGGAGCTTTTCTGTTCTGCTGAGAGCTTCGCACATCTTTTCTGGTGTTGTCTGCACAATATCTCAACGAAGGAGACACTGTTAACCTCAGGAGACAGAGGAGGAAACTGGGGCTTAGCGACGTCAGGCAACAAGCCCAAGACACACAGTGAGTGTGGCAGGAAGTGGGGATTTGAACCCGGGCTCTGCTCGCCAATCTACAGCACTCGCAATGATGACTCGCGTGAACACGTTTCCGTTTTCTTTTTCCAATGCTGAGGGTTCGGAGTAGAGATGAAGTCTTGGAGTTTTACTGCAGGCTGGGCTTGAGGTCAGTGACACCTGATCACTTGTAAGGTATGATCTGGGGATGTGTGAAAGGCCTAGAAAGACTCCCTAAAGAGTCTTTAGATAACATTAGATCACATTAGATAACATGGCAGAAAACATTATGATAGGACTAATGCAGCAATTCTCATATAAGCGTGACAATATATGTGTTATATATAATTCTCATAATAGCGTGACAATATATGTTATTATAACACCCATGACACTCTGTGACTCACAATGGATACGCTAGTGACTTCCAAAAGCTCGCCATCTTCATGCCCTTGTTTCGTGTATTTTAAATAATCTCTATTTAAAGAGGGTCATTGGTTCCAAGATATCCCTTTAAGTTTTGATAAATAAATGTTCTGAGGATCCCCTGTGGGGAATTATCCCCTCACATAACAGGGCTGGATGCAAAGCACGGCTTCATGCCCTGTGGCAGCCCCTGCGTTTTCATGCCCACTCTATTTGAGCTGCTTCCTAGTCCAGCCTGGGATCCGCGGGTTGTGGATTGAGGACAGCGTGGAGAGTGTCAGGCTACAGTTCGCAGTGCCCTAGGGATAAGATTTCTTACGAAAACTGGCAGCTTTTTTGTTCTTCCTCAGCCTTTTTAACACATAGCCCGGTCTCTCTGTTTAGCTGCGCCCGCTGTGGCTGCGACCGGACTGGGCCAAATTTATGCTGCTGACAAGCCCCACTGACGTGCCTCGGTGGCACGGAGTCAGTGGGAGGTGTGCGTACCTAAGCTCGGGTAGACCTGGGCCCACTGAGTGTAATAGCATATCTGCCTTGGGAGATTACGGGGATGATACGGGCGACGCGTAATGGATAGGGCTGTCTGTGTACAAATTTCAAATGACTTGCTACACCCCTTTAGGATGGCTGCTGTCAAAAGTATTAGCCCGTTACACACACAACAGCCCCGTATCGTATGACTGGTGGCCCCTGCTCCCACGAAGCGGCTCCCCCCACCCCTCCTGGTTGCTGCAAGGGGACCTACTGAAAATACACGGAGGAGAAGATACAAGGCGCGTTTTCTTCATAGAGAAAGAGGAAAACACCGATCATGTTGAAATTAGACGGGAATGGACGGGAGTTCAAAGGAAATTAAGCGTAAAAGATACCTCTGAAAGATTTAAATTTTCAACCAGATGAGAACTTGATTTAACCTCTGCTGAAGCCACACCAAAGGAAGCTCTCTGTTGCTAAGCTTGAATCCAGACCTACCCTGATGTCAGCACTTCATTTGGGGTGTTAATGGAAAGGTGGGGGGACACAGAGGCCGCCGTGCCCTGGGTTTTGTTTTTTTTAGTGTGGGTTTTTTGTTTTTGTTTTTTTATTGAGCCTGCCTATGGCTGGCAATCTACAAACATTTAGACAACAGGGAAATCTGACAAAAGAACTCTTCTTGGGTTAAGCTCCTTTTCATGCTAAAAATAGACAGTGTCCCCTCTCACATTGATGCAAGCAAACGAAGCAAAATCCTTCATCTTTTTCTGAGTTGACAGGGGGTTTAAGTGTGTGATTTTTCTGGTCTTCCATGCTAACTGGAGATATTATAGATTAGCATCAATATGGGCACGAGTGATGCCGATGACCATTCACAGAAAAATAAGCAGCAAAATGACCACCATGAGGGTGGTCTGAGGTTAAAAGATCTTTCCATGATCAAGATCTTTTTTATAATAATATTGAAAGTCTGTTAGCATTAGAAACTATAGCATTGCTTATGATATCTCTTTGCTAGTGTCTAGAACTCTACAGAAACTCATTCAATCCAATATATTATTAGCCCCAAATGCATTCTAGGCACTGGAGATACAAATATAAATGAAATACTTTCCCTGTCTTTAGGGATCTCGTCTTATTTTCTTTGTATAATAAATAGTGCATGCTATGTGTCTGTCACTAGTCTATGTGATTTACTGTATTAATTCATTTAATCATCAAAACAACCATCTACATTGTAGTTACGTTGTTGTCCCCATTTTACAGATGAGGAAACTGAGGCACAGATAAATCAACATGCTCAAAGCCACACACCTGGTATATCAGCAGACCCAGAATTTAATCCAGTTCCAGAGACCCTACAACTAACAACTGTGTACGAGCTAATTGAAGAAATAAACCCATAACTATTTTCAACATCAGTGATATCAAAGACCCTAAAACCCCACAAAGCCTGGCTTCTGCAATATTTAGATCAATGATTGGGCAAACCTATAAAAAAACAAACTAGTTAATTTATAAAAAGCAGAAGATGAGAGACAGACTCTAAAAGCTCCCAAAAAAGCCAAAACAAAATGCAATTTAATGGGGATAAACACGAGATGTTTTTAAATGCAACAGATCCCCCATACAGCCCTCTATGATTGACACCTGACTGCCCCATATGGGGCCTCGTCCCTGACTCAGGGCTCTGTTTAAAGCCAGTCACAGAGCTTGGTGGACAGTGCTGGCCACTGGACTTCTGAATATTATGTCTGGACACTTCTTAAGAGACTCTGGCAAACCAAGGCCAACTCAGGCAGGAAAACAAAACCTCCGTGTCCATGTCATATGGGGGATTCAGTCAATAAAATCACAGTGGTGGCTTGAGGGGGTGGGGAGGAATGACAGTTCCTTTCAAATGTTTGAAAGTCTGTCGCATTGTAAACGAATGAGGTTCAGATGTAGTCCTTCTGAGGACAGCATCCAACCCACTGGATAGGTGGCTCCCGTCAAAGGAGCAAAACTTTCTAAAAACTAAGCCCCCAATAACGGTAACCTTAGTGACAGTGAGTCCTGTTCCTCCCATCTCTCTGGGTGGCTGGCCCTGGCCCAACTGGTGGCCTTCACCCAGACCTCCCTACATTTACGTCACCTGCCTTGAATTTACAACTCCTGAAAAAGGGCGACTCGGTGTCTGCCTGACCTCCTGCTCATCCCCAGACCTCTGGGTTCCCCGGGCAATTGGACCAATGCTCTCCAAGCTTCCTTCCAAGGGACTTCTTGATTCCACCACGGAGCATTGAATTCCAAAACATTTTTAAAACCGGTTATCCCTGTTTTGTAGAGGGCTGAGTAACCAACAGAATTAAAGGCAGATAACATCTCCCCTCTCACACCTAGATTCCTTCTCACACTTGAATAACTCCTTCTACACAACCAACCTTAGCATGGTTACACAGCAACTTAGTCCTAACCTTATTCTAGAAAATTGGCCTGGTCCCCAGTGGCCACTATATCATTTAGCTGAGAGCTTACTATCATTTCTAAGTTAATTTGGGAGTTAATTGTAAAAGTCAGGAAGCTCTGACACTGCAGAAAATGTCAATTATTGAGATAAACCAGGGTCAGAAAAATTTCAAAATTGAATAAAGTTGCTTTTGATCAGTTTTTTATCAGAAAAAAAAATATGTTGATATGGGAAGGGTATCAGATGTGAGTTGCCTCAGAGGCTAGCCCTCCATTAAGTGGACACTGGATTATTGGAGATATATACAGATATATATATAGATATATAGATAGATAGATCTATATATATCTAGATATATAAGCACTAAGATTCCCACAATACTCCACAATCACAGTACTCCTCAATCATGTTTTCATCCGAATGACTATCCAACCTATAGGACGTGAAACAGGAGAGCCTGGTCCCTACCTGTGGGTATTTCCAATTCGATGTCTAAATGTAGCCTTGCCGGTGGTTACATGGTAAAACTCTGGACACATCTGGGAAGATAATGACTTGCGTTCCCCCCGTGGCCGCGTCCGTCCGCAGGCCTGCACTTCAGGAATGGATGCCTCCCACTTCTTCTCCTGCTGCTCGACCTCTGTGGCTCCCTCCCCGCTGGCAAGGTCAAGCCCTTAACAACATGTTCAAAGAATGAGGACTATTTTCCCAAAACTTCTGGAATGATCAGGGTTGTGCAAAGTGGGCAACTGGTCCTCCTCTGTGAAGGGCAAAACCTAAATTTCAAACCCAAAGGATTCAGCCTCCATGTTTGGGCCAAAGGCCGGCTCTTTTTTGCCCACAATGGCTGTATTTGCCATGATCTCTGTCTAACCTTTTTCAGCAGCACAGTTCTCCTGGTACTAACATAACTTCACTATCTACCAATTGCTCTGATTAATCCACAATAGATTGGAAAATGGACTTAAATCGGGGTGCCAGGGTAATTAAGCAAGAGGTATCGGAGAGCCTTTATTTTCTAACTCCTTTTCTAACAGTCATCGTTTAGGAGCGGCAAAGTGAAAACCCGCACCCTGACACATCACACACAGTCAGACTCTTCCCTGAGTGAGAAACCCAGCCCTCATTGCAGGGACCTGTGTGTCAAATAGACCTGGAAGACAATATTCAGTTCCCCGTGCCGTGAAGTTTCAGGGCGAGGAACAACAGGGCTTTTTCTATCTGCTGTTCTCTACGCTCAGACACGCAGGTCAAACGAGAAGTCAGTGTTAGGCTGAAATTTCTGTAATTTACAATCTCCAACTCATGGGCCAGAGCCAAACAGCTCTTGGCTACAAAGTGTAAACAGAACATTGTTTCCTCTTAATCTGGGTAATTGGTCCCAAATGCTGTTGCCACTTTTCAGATCAGATGCTTTACATACTTTTGAAGAACCTGGAACTCTTCTCCTTTGGCAGGGAGAAGGTTAGCGTGTAACAGTCTTTTCATCAGCATTAAGACTCCTGTAAACAGCCAGGTGATCTCATTTGGGGGCCTGCTCGGAGGGTTTCGTTCCGTGTTTGTATGTTCATCCATCCATCATTTGCTCCCCCGTCCGAGCCAAACTGTAGTACGTTTACTTGACATACACAACTTCTGCAAAAGCTGAGCAGATTGCGCCACCTCCTACAGGATGCCCGCCAGTCTTCAGAAGCAAGGCTACGTCTCAGTCTAGTATAATGTGTTCTTATCGGTACGTTCCTTGGGGGTAATGCGCCGTAATCAATTTGGCTGAAACCAGTTGCTCTGTTACATCATCTGGACAAAGCCATGAGATGCTGTGTGAGAGATGACAGTGTGGTATGCTGGGAGAGACCAGGCTTGGGTGGGACTCGGGAACTACAGGCTGTGTGGCCTGGGCAAGTAACGACCTCCCTGAGCCTCAGTGTTCATATCTGTACAGTGGGGATAATAATGTGCCCCTTGCAAATTCATTATGAGGATAAAAATGTAAAGCCTTTTTTTAAGAGCATATTTTTAAGCCTTTCTGTTTCAACCTCCACGAGGCTGGGAACAATTTTTTTTTTCTCCTGCAAAATCTCTGGCTTGGGCTTTAGTATTCCAAGAAAATATAGGTCTTATGGTGGGTCTCGTAAGACAGTGACAAAATGTGAGTTCCTGTCATTTGTTTTTCTCTTAGATCTTCCTCTTTACCTGTCTTTCCAATCTCCCAAGTGACATTTTTAGGCCTTCATCGTTTCTCTACATTTCTAGAATGGTATTCAGTTCTATAATAAAGTACTGCTTCTCTAAGTTTTACATATTTAGTTCTTTTGATCTTTCCTCCCAGGCCACTCTCTCGCCCTATCATTTCTGTACTTTTTTTTCTTTGAATTCCACTTCGTTTATCTCTATCGCTGTGGCACTAAGGTATCCTATATATGCGACGTTGCAAATGGAACCCAGCAAAGGCTTCTGGGAGATTTGGGAAGTCAACTCCCTTCCCACTTCTGGGATAAGCAGATTAGACAAGAATGAGCTTTCTCTCCTTGGGCTTTTCCTACGATATTTACGACTGTTCCTTCTAGTTGAAAAATGGGGCAATATCTCTTCCATTCATAGTCTGTAGCCATTTGCTTTTCAAACAACAGCATAATTGTATTTTCTCTGGGAGGCACTAGGGCAGTGGCGTAAGTACAGTGATTCCAGAAGGAAACATCCTGCGGTTCGAATCCCTTTTAGGAGCAGTGTAACCTTGGGCAAGTTATATAACTTCCTTGGGCCTAGTCTTTCTCATCTGTAAAATAGAAATAATAGTGTTTGCCTGGTATTGTTTTGGTAAACTAGTTGAGTGAGTACAGTGCTGAAAACAGTGAACACTCAAGAAATGTTAGTTAATAATATTTCATCTAGGTTCCCTTTAAAAAAGAAAAATCTTATTTATATTTAAGTCTTGATTTCCCTTCTGGGTTCTCATATGTGGTCCCCTTTCTACGTACATCATTGGAAATTTGTTTCATATATGTTTTCCCTACTTCAGAGCATTACAGGAAATATGAAATAAGACAAAACAGCAGTTCCAAAAACATCTTCTAGTTCTCTTCCCCAGCCCATCATGTATTCATCATTAGCTAAAGTGGGATGAAAGTTTTATTATGAACCCAAAGCACAACTGTAGTTTACCCTCAAGTTAGTGAGTCTGGGTTAGGTTTGAGAAAAGCTGGTTTGAATTTGAAGTGAAACTCCTTCGACTCTCAAGCGCCAAAAGAGGATTTATAGTTTCAGGTGGATACCAAATGAAATTTGGGAAGTTCATCTGAGTTTTACTTTGGGTTTGTCATTTGAATGAACTCAAATTTCATGCAGCCTTAATCCTTGTATTTATGGGTTTTCTGCCATTTTCACCTCAGTCAACTGAAAAAAATTAAATAAAAATTGAGTCTTGCTGTTCAGTATTTGAGCAAACTGTAATATTATAGCATGGATGAATTTTTGTCTCAATAGTTAATATGGAAAATATAGTTTCGGTAACATTCGCTTTAATGAGTCAAGCTATTTTTGCAACTATTGCATACTGTGTTTATTAGCCGGGAAATCCCAACTTGATCAGATGATAACTAACAAAAGTATTTATTTCTGTCAACATTTACAGATCTCCAGTGCATCGCCTTTTATCCCTGGCTCAGTTCAACTGTGAACTGAAAATCAAATTTGTATAATTTAAGCTTTCTCCATTTTTTTGCACTTCGTACCCCCAAAGCCCGAAGCACAGACTGTAAGCTAGCTGATTTTCTCAAATTATATGCTAGAGGGTGGGGGAGATGTGAGGATAGCTCTTTTCTGTCAAAATGATAGGTTCGCAGTCTGTGACTGATAATCATGTACATATAAGTGATATATGCCCATTAGAGCAGCCGGACTTCTATGAGAAGATTAGGCAAAAGTGAGCTTAGAGAAATGTCTAAATCCTACATTTGCAGAGAGATGAGCAACGTGCTCCCAGTTTTATTATAAGGCAAAATAACCTTAAATAACTTACATATGGAGATTAATATATCAGTGAACTCTAAAAAGGTTACTTGCCTAAATGTGCATTTTTTTTACTCCAACAGTTAGATGGAAACTTCATAGTTATATTGCTTTGAATATCTACTTTTTAATTTAACTAAACAAACGTATTCTGGGATATATTTTTTTCTTTAGAAATGTGCAAGAGATAAAATTTCCCCCACAACACTCCTGATAGCTTTTCATAAATGGATCACATTTCAAATTAGTTAAAAAAATTAAAATCTGAAAAGACAAAAAAAAAAAGGCAGGGATCTTTTCTTCTTCTAATCTAGTCCCCAAATGAGTGCTCGTAAAAATAACTTTACAACATCTTTGAGAATCCCAAAGAACCCCAGTCAAAATTTTTTTTGGCTAGAAAAGAAAGCAGTTTTAATATTCAAAGATTTGCACACACCCCTCTTAGTCAATCCCCAAAAGAGCAAAATCAGCTAATCTTAGAAAGATGGTAATTCAAGTTAGTCCTCGATCATGTTTTAAAATGTGATCAAACGTAGGCACTGGGGGGAAAAACGCAGAAAGTTTCAAAAATAACTCAAAATAGAAAAACGGAGCAATTCTTTAAGAGGCTTTTCTGTTTCTAAATTAGAGGATGAATAACATCTTACTGGAAAATAGCAAAGTTTGTGCTGGCATGCCCACTTCATGGTAACAAAGCAAAACAAACCAAAAGGTCCACTTCATGTATTCTGTTACTGGATCATCTAAAACAGAATGAAACATCAGCTTTGTGTTGGCCTAGCATTCCAGGTGTCATCCTAGACAGCACGCCAGCTACAATCGGACACGTCTATCCCCGGCCGGCTCTAAGGCTTGCACAGCCAACAACTGGGCATGCGCGCACGCTCGCACACGCATGCGCACACACAAACGTACATACGAAACCGGACCCGGCTTTGCTGTGAGTGCGTGATAACTTGGCATATTGTAAGCCCTGGAAAGCATTTTAATCTACATGGTTTGAAAATAGAGGCCTTTTAAACATGCTGCATACAATTTGTGATGGTCATCTCTAAAATGCTGCTCCATTATCCTATTCCATTTGGAATGAATGAGGCTAATTAATTTCAGGCCACACTTGATGAGGTCAGCACCATACGAGGGGTGCGTGCTAGACATTGCTAATCTCTTTCAGCTGAGAGTGATGAATTAAAGATGAAGCAGGCCTAATTTAGAATGTATATCAAAAACCTACAGCAAATAACACTATACCCTACAACAAAGGAAAACTTGCTCTCAGCTCCCTGAGTTGTGTTGATTTTAAAGACATTTTCAGGACTCTGGAATTCTAGCTGTGGATGGGTGAACCATATCAAGAAAATCACACATGGCCATGTGGACAAAAAGTGGGATTAAAGGAAAGAAAGAAAACAAAAACAAAAGACAACAATCAGGGTTTGATCCCTTGTGTGTTAAAATTCCACCTCCACATTAGGCTTTCTTTTTTTTTTCTTTTTTTTTTTCTTTTTTTCCCAGCGCTACCAGACTGACAAAGATCCCAAATTAGCAATACCTATATTCAAGCAGTGGCCACCCATCTCTTCTGGGACATTTCAAAGCAACATGGTAAATGAGGCAGCCTGTTGTTTTAAAGCAGATATCCTAATGAGGCTTATTAGGTTTTCCATGTCTCTATTTTGAAAGCCAGTAGAGATTGACCAGGTAGATAATGCGATACCTTTTATTAAGCCAAGCAAGAAATTGTAATACAGATGCCTCCGGGCCAAAATGTTCTTATGAAAGTGAATGCTAAGCCAACTTCCTGAGTCGTGAAAAGGGAGGTACTCGCTGAGCTAAACTCGAAAGCAAAGAAGGAATTAGTCATCATTTCTCGAAGATAACGAGTCAAAATCCCTAAGGGTGGCGAGAAAGGTGGCTCGCCCCAGAGACTAGACCCCTTGCAAACATTATTTCAGCGTACCGGGCAAGAGAAGTCCTGACGCTATTTTAATGATTCAGAAATTCCAACTGGTGGCCACCACAGCTCCTGACTTTGTATCCCAGTAGCCCTCATTAGAACAAAGCTGCTTCGAATTAAGTCCAATCTACATGCTGAATCAATCTTTCATCCTTTTGATTGCTTCTGAAAATATTTATATTTCTTAATAATGCACATTTTGTCTTGCAACTTCTGATTAAACCCAGACGGGGGTTCCCAAAGCAGGCAATGTATGTGGAAGGGTGATTTGGGACAGGAAAAGGAAGATAAAAAACACAGGTTTTTCCCATTGGGGAACCATTAGACAATATAAATCTAGCAATTTTGGTTATGTAAGCATCAGAGGAGGGTTGTAATAAATACAGGGTGAAATATTAGCATGACCTAATGGAAATTACAGAATATTCTTATGATTGTGTGATTTTTCATTGCAGCTTTGACTCTTTTGGCTGATTAGCTTAATAGATTTTATGAAAAAATATTGTGAGAGAGATTTAGGAAGATTTCATATTACAACCAATAATAACCCATACAAGTTACCATATCATAAAGTAGAGAAATAGTTATAATATGGACACAACCAGTATGGTTTTTGTTAAAAAAAAAAAAAAAGTACATAGCATGGGGGTGTTTGGGAGGAGTGGGGCTAGGTTCCTGGTTTGAGGGCCAAGAAAAAAGGGGTCTGTAGTTTCAACTCTGTCCCCAAACAGCTGTGCGACCTTACGTAAGTCACCTAACCTCTCCAGGCCTTAGGGTTTTCTTCTTGCTTTTATCTGGGAAATAAGGGAGGTAAAGATTTTTTGTAAGATTTTTATTTATTTCTGTAGTTTCTAAAGCACCATCATTGTGTTAAGTAGCCAGCGCTCCCCAGACATGGAGCCATCATCCAATGCCTAGAGTGCTCATACCAGCCTCTGACAGACAGGAGCCAGGCCTCCTCAAAGCGCCCCCCGTACCACTCGTCCCCGCGCCTGCTCAGGGATGGCTGTTGCTTCTCTGGTCTTCTCTCCTTTCCTCCTAGTGACATGACAGAAGGAAGCACCCCAGACCACTGTCTATCATTTCATTTGACCCAACCACTCCATTTTAGAGATAAGCAAAATCAAGGCCAGGGGAGTCGAGCTCACAGACTTAGTAACTGGCAAAGCTAGAATTTCAACCTCAGCTTGTTATAGTCCAAAACTAAGTGGGATTTCTTGTGACCTCCCAGTATAATTGGAAACAGAAACACAGGACACCGCATTGGCTTCGAATTCAGACTTCCTGGATTTGAATAACCTGTCAACAACTTAGTAGCAATGTCAGTTTCAGACAAGTCCCTAAGCCCCATGGACTTCTTGTTTGTTTGGTTCCCCCCCATTGGATAATGAAAATAATAACAGTATCTACCTCAGAGGGTTGTATACAGATTAAATAAAGTAACATGTATATGTTTACCATAGTTCTGGTACATAGTAAATATTCGTTGCTATTAGTATCATCTTCCCATTTACATAATGACTTGGAGTAAAAAGACCCTGAAAGGAACAGAGGAGACCTACATACAAAATTCTAACTGTGTTTCTATTAGCTTCATGGCCTCGGATAACTCCCTGAGCCTCAGTTTACTCATCAGCAAAATGGGAATTCAAAATATCTGCCTGTATAGGATTTCAGTAAAAACCCAATGAGTTGTGCATGTGAGATAAGTTTTTAAGCAGGTAGAGGCCTATAAAAATACAAGGGTTGTGGCTTTTATTAAAACGTTATTCTTCCTACATTGAAAAGCCTCTGGAGTCAGTTAACAGATAATGGAAGAGATGATGCCATTGACTTGATTCTCAAACAAATCACCTAGAAATGAGATCTATGCAATACCATTCAATCATAAAGGAATAAACGCATTTCCTTGATTATTGTTATCATCCGCGTAATCCTATTCTACTGTTCTCTACCTAAACTTGCGGTTCTCTCATAATTTCATTTACCAGAGGATTAGATGACAATTAGATCGCAGGGATTGGCTTAGAACAGGAAAACACAAACCTACTCTCTTCTTTGCCCTCCAAGGAGAGAAATATCTCAAAGTAAACACATTTTATGCAATATTAAATGGTGGCTTCCAAGAAGACTTCACACCCTGGTTAAAATACTGTCCAATTTTGCTATTGACTAGCTGTCCCTTGAGTGGGACCTTAAAAATATATTCATTATTGAGATATCATTTTAAACTAAAAAAAAAATTAAAAAGCATCATGGGATGGGGAATTGTTTTCAGAACGGGATTATTAAAGACTTGAGGCCTAAAGGTGTATGTCTATTTTAAAAAGAAATTTTCTGATTGCAGATAACTTCTCAATTTGATTTAGTGTCGAACGATAGTGATGGGGTTGATAAGTGAGCATTCATCGGTAATTCATCTTGTGCTGGTAGAAATTTACAGCAAAGCAGTGCTTTCCCAACAATGACAAGCCCTATTAATCTTCTTCAGACACATTTCAATAGGTGTTCCCATCTGTGGCCAACATCTAAACACTCTGGCATCACTGGCGACTTGAAGACACCTTCATTTCAAGTTACACTAGTGAAAATGCGATACTAGATTGTACTCTATTTTTTTAACCTAATTCTCTCTCTTCATTCAATTAGCCTTTCTTGCCTGGATTTTCTGCTCATGTGTAACATCATTTCCAAGGGAGAGCTCTCAAAGATGTGGTTTCTCAGAGATGCACAATCTTCTCCAAGGTTAACCACCAACAACTTTTTTACAAATTAAAATTGCTTCGATTCTGGTTCTGACAGCCCCTGGCCTCTGATTTCACATGTCCGTAGAAAGTAAAACCTGCTCAGATAAAACCCATGCATGCATTGAGAGGGCTTAGGAAAGGGGGAAGGCTATAAAATCCAATTGTGCTCATATTCAGAGTGCAATTTATTACCTTCAACTATGATGTTTAATTTCAGTGCAGGGGAATGCTGGGAAAAGAAGAAGCAATTAGGAAAAGAGGGTGGTGAAAAGGAAACCCCCACATTTAAATATCTGCAGGCACTCAACATATTCAGTCCATAGGATGAAACTTCCCATCTGCCCGAGGACCTCCCGTTAGAGAAGGAAAAGCAATCATCACTTTAGGGACAGACTGTTTTACTCAAATCACCTTTATTCTCCAAGCAGCATGTTCTGTCTGGCTGCAAGGTTAGCCTAGGTGAAAAACACAAAGTGGGGGGTTGGATTTTCAATTGCACCTAAGTGCTTTTTTTGTGCCATTTTCCACCTCATAATGGGGTTGGTCTTGCAAAGAAATAGGATTTGCACAGCATTTTTTTGTGTGCATTTTAGAAATCTTTCCAAAGGGAAAACTCCCTGACATGTTCTTATTTTTGGAAAGGTGAGGTATAGCTGCATAATGAATGGCATGTTTTAATTTCATTGAACTTTTTTGTTCATATGTGATCTGAAATACATATGTGTTCCTAGGGTGTGTGTGTGTGTGTGTGTGTGTGTGTGTGTGTGTGTATGTGATAAAGATAGATATTATCAAAAATGTCTCCCTATTTCACGCAAATTATTTTTCACAATAATCATTTGAGTTTATTATAGATCTCAGTAACTTTATTGCAGGTGGCAGGCTTAAATGTGCCATATTAATAACTTGTTACCCAAGACAAATTAAGTCCTTATGTGTCAAAAGCACTCGGCACTGGATTATCTACAAGACAAGTATTTATTGAATAAATGTTGAGTCCAATTTCATTTTAATGTGACTGACTGTATGTTTCAGCCTCTTAGGCAGAGATAAAAACACTCAGACCTATAACTGTGTTGCAACATTACACCTAACTTGTCTATTTCTATTATGGTCTCCTAACTTAGAATATGGAAAGAAGGCGTTTTTTTTTTTTTTTTTTTGATGTTCGTTGTTCTGATGAGCAAGAGGGCAGATAGAAAAGCGGCTGGAATTCAGCCTAAACAGAAATCATTGAAACAAATTAATCCTGTGCCGTTTAAATTGACATGGTAATCCATCATCAGAGAAGGGAAACTCTGAAAAGCAATCTAGAATCTGNCTAACTTGTCTATTTCTATTATGGTCTCCTAACTTAGAATATGGAAAGAAGGCGGGTTTTTTTTTTTTTTTTTTTTTGGTGGTTGTTGTTCTGAAGAGCAAGGGGGAAGATAGAAAAACGGCTGGCATTCAGCCTAAAGAGAAATCATTGAAACAAATTAATCCTGTGCCGTTTAAATTGACATGGTAATCCATCATCAGAGAAGGGAAACTCTGAAAAGCAATCTAGAATCTGCCCTGTTCTTTCACTGGCCCTAGAGGCACAAAGACAGATAGTAAAGGAAGGCGGGGGGTGGATCATAAAAGTTAGGAATGCCTTCGAAAATAATAAAATCGGTTATATCAGCTCTCGCTGCCTGGCCTCTGAAGGAAGAGGTGAACTTCCAACAGTTGCTTCCCAAAGGTGTTCCCCAACTGGTAGGTGTTCAGCAGTGAGGCTCTGAGGGTCGGCCCTCTTCCCCCAGGCCACCAGGCTGCTGACTAGAGTCTAACCATTGTCTGCCAGCGTTTGAAAAGAAGCCCAACTGGCAGCCTTGGCAGGACCCATAGTTACCCAGAAACTTTCCCTACAGGGGTAAGGGGCTTAAATTTGGGGCTTGGTTTGGTGCTTGGTGTGGTGATTTTGGTTTTTACTAGGGGGAAAGTGGGACAAAATATTTTTCTTTTTTCCTCCTATTATCATCCCACTTATCACTCAATGGAAACAGCATGTTATTGTAATTTTTAAAGTTAAAACTTTTGTAACATCTCTAAAAAGTGAGGCATGCCATCATGCCCTGTCGCTTTACTGTGACTTTCATTTTGGAGGCCCTTTTTTTAAATCTCCCCTCACTTCAAAAAGCCTGTGATGATATGTTGTTAAAACTTGCTTAAGATTCAAAAATTATATATAAAAGTGAAGTGTCCCATCTTGGTAGGTAGCTAAGATGGAAAAATCCCTCTCCACTGGGGGAAAAAATAATGTGCCTGTGTTCTCAATACTCTGAATCTTAAGTTTTGTGGGGGGGTTTTCCTCTTTAGCTTATCTATGTAATGTTTTTGTTTTTGTTTTTTGGGTTGGGGGGTAGAGAACCTCACCTCATTATTGCCTGGACATAGAAATTTGAACACAAAAATGAAGGTTGTTTTTTCAATTTAATACTGTGTTAAGGTATAAAGGCAAGACAATTTGAAAATATTTTTTAATCTCAAAAATCCACTGTGTTAACAATAGATAATGTGTGCAGACAAAAACCCAGATACGGTAGTGCCAAAGACAGAAGGACACGGATATAAACCATACCCAACAGCTGCCCTATTTAAGTTTATCTAGGGTAGAGTTTCTTCTAGTTTATTAAGAAAACTTTATGTGTTCCTGTAACTTTAGAGTAAACATCACACCTCTTTTCTGTGAGTAGAATTTTTATTCACTGGTTTTGAAAAGGGAGGTGAATAATTCTTGCATATTGGCCGATGCTTTTTCAAGTTCTTAAGCGTACAAGACAAATTAAAGGCATTTCGAGAGTAAACAGGAAGAGAGTTACAAGCTCTGATATAAAGATATTCATCCACAGCCATGCCAGTTGCAATTTTAAGAGTTGTTAGGAAAGAAGAATACGTTGAGGTGTTTATGGGTATGTTTGTTTTTAACAGAACCTGGGAAATTCAAATAGTAGCTCTTCAAGAACTGGGCAATTAGACATTCTGAAAAAGATATGATGCCTTTGAATTTGTTTTTAATTTATAGACAATGTAGACATCAGCAAAACAGTATATCATTTTAAAAGCCATTACATGAACCAAAATATGAAAAATCAATGAGTAAATAAGCGTAAGTCAGAGGAAGCTATGAAAAAAAATTTTTTTAACCACTCCCCTCTCCCTGTTCAAATTTCACAATGCTAGCTTCTTTCTAATTTCTTGGTAATACAGCAACAAAAGGACATGCAAATGAAAATTTGCAACATAACTTTGGGAGCCAATAAATAAGTTATTCATCTATATTCTGCAAAGAAATAAGGCTGCCTAATTTTAACTTCTTCCTGACATGTGATGTGACATGGTCCTGTCAAGAAATACCCAATGTGACAGTTTTCACAGAAGTCAATATTCCCTTCCTTTTACGTTTTCACTTTTGCTTTAAACTATTTTAAGTGATAATCATCTCAATCAATTTACCTCAGTCAAACACATCGTAATCTCTTTGATAAGGTTGATTAATTTATTATAAACTGTAATGGGCAAATAGGAAAAGTACCTTTCTCTATCCTGTATTTAAAAAACAATAGTGTAAATTTCATTTAAACGTTACACTTTGTAAACTCTCAAGCAGATACTTCCTTTGGTCAAGAAGCTGAATATTACGTTCAACAGCCTCCTCTTAATTTTGCACGGAAGTCTTTTATTTTTAATGTACCTTCAACATTTCAATAAGTCAGCCTTTTTAGAGGAGAAATGCGGCTGGTAATTAAATAATTAGTCATATTTCCTAAAGTCACATGTAAGTTTTCTCTATTATGGCAGTGTGTCTTTGTCCCTCTATTTACTTCTCTACTCACATGCTTTATGTTGAAACTGGGTTTTTTTAGCCTTCTAAAAACCAACAGTCCTTAAAATATTTTTCTCCTGAAATTCACCTTGAGTCTGTGCTTAAAGGAAATTAAATCAGGTAAATCCCCTTTGTTGTTCTGTTTGTGTTTCCTTTAAGTACACAGATGCAACTAATTAACAATATTAATTTATCTGGATATTTGCCTTTCTAACACCTTTACATAACTGGCAATTGATACCATTTGATTAATGCTTTTTTTGACATATCAAAAATGAATTGTCATTTTAAAGATTTCCTTACCAGGTTCTTGAGAAAGAGAAAAATATATAGCATCAGACCATCTTTCCTCAATCTGTCCACTTCTGAATAAGAACTGATGTCCACGTGGCTTTAAATGTCTTTAGAACTTTCTCAGCATGAGTTGCCTTGCAATATAATATTGAAAGGATGGATAACCCACACCAGACTTGATTAAATGGTCAGCAAGCTCCTTATCCTCTTTAGCTATCATCTTTAGCTAAAGCCTATTTTCTTTCTATTTTTCAATTCAAAACAGAGTAGCATATTATGGAATTTTTAAATAAATATATCAGTCAAAAGATGCTCACCTTTTGTTGAAATGCCCTGCCAAAGCTACCAAACTGAAAATTGACCTTTCTATGACTCCGCAAGGCACAGTGGCTTTACCATTACTAAGTTGCTTCAGCTTGAATTTCAACAATAGTGATGAGTCCAAAGGGCTCACCCAAACCCCCAGGGGCATGTACACATGACTGACAGCCTCTATCTAGTGCCTGAGTATTTGAACCTGTAATCCATCATGGAACCTCTAGCACCATAAGAATATCCACACACCCAAGTGCACACACCTTCCTACACACAACTCTTACATAACTACCCATTGAAATGCCACCAGGTTGGACGCCAACAGACTCTATGCTAATCTTATCCAGATTTTATGGCTATAATTTGGCTGCTGACAAGGTCCTCAATTAGCTTACGTGAAAGAAGGTAAAATATGTACTGGGTTTGGGGTTTTTTTTAACACCCCACCACCCCACCCCACACACACACAATAATCTATTGTCGTCCACATGTGAGAAGTATCGTTCAAGTGAACTGGATGGTCAGCTAGATGGAAGAAAATATTTCACTACATTATGTTTTCTTATTCCCCAAAGTCCATCTCCAAGACGTGAGCTGCCTTGATGGATGAGACTGTTGTCTGAATGGAAACCCGCTTTCACGGGAAGGGTGGGGGTGGTACAGGACCAGAGAAGGGCAGAGAGATCTCAAATCCTTGCAGCTAGAGTGACTTTCCCTCCCTCCCCCTTCCCTGCTTCTTGCCTTCTTGCCTTCCTTCCTTTTCTTTCTTTCTTTTTTTTTTTTTTCTACAACTCCTTTGGTGTATTAGTGTAGTTAACCTTCGCTGGCCAAGACCCAGTAGGGTTCATGGAGGCTCGGCTCCTGACAGCCTCCGGGTCAGCGACGTTCCAGCGTCCACCGCAGGAATGAGAAGATGACCAGGGATAGAATTCGAGGCGCCCATCACCTCACACCTGAACATATCGCTCCAATCCATTGGGATTCACATTAAAAAAAAAAAAAGTCTCCCTCCTGGAAAGCGATTAATTGAGTCTGTAGTTATAGTTCCTGTTGCACTGAGGAGCCAAACTGGGTGACCTGAACTGAATTCCTCCAGCTGCCAAGAAGATCAAGCAATTAGGGGGAAAATAAATTAAATAAATAAATAAATAATCAATCAAGCTATCAGTTTCTCCCGGAACAGCAGAGTTTTAGGAAAAACTCTGGAGTGGGAAAAGGAAGAAGAAACGAAAAAGATTCTCCCCCTTCCTCACTTTGCGCCCCCCCCCCAAAATAATCTTGATTCTTTACAGCTGTTTGGAACCTCAAGGCTGGTCCACAGTAGCCAGCGAGGCTCCCGCCTCCACCTACGCAAAGCCAGTTTCTCACCAGGATTTTGCTGCTTGAGTCTGGGGAGAAGGTGGTCCTCTCCCTCCCAGCAAACGGCCCCCAGAGCCTTGCTAACTTCAGCAAACCCTGCAGCCTTGACACGTGCGCCTTTTCAGACTCCTGCACCCAGCCTTGGGGCCCCAGACCGACTGCCCATCGCTGCAGGGTGGCTTTGATACCCCCAAAGCTGGTTTCCCACCCTGGAGAGAACGGAGACGTCCTGGGGGCCTCGTGGGTGTGTGTCACCCTGCCCCTGCCTTCTTTCTCGGCCTCAGACTTCCTCCCACCTACCCTGGAGCCCGGAACCTGGAATCCACTCGCCCTGCGGCCCTCAGCGGGTTCCGCCACCCCGCGGCCGCTCTGGACACTGATGGGTGGGCGGGAGAAGCAGCCAGCGAGGCTGGGCCGCTGCATCCTGTTCATAGACATTCAAGGAGGTGAGAGACAGAGATGTACAAGGAGAAAGTTCGGGCATGCTGCGGCCCCGCGGAGAAATGCAACGCGTTTGGGCCACACCTTTCCTCCAAGAGGCTGCCTGTAGAGACGGCGCTGTGGGGGAACCTGCCTGTGTCCCCGCGCCGGGCCTGCGATCCACTCCAGTGGCCACCTGACCACTGCCGCTCGAGGCATGGAGCCGGTGGCTCCCAAGCCCTCGGCCCCGCCGCGGCCCTCGCAGCCCTCTTTCGTCCCCGCGCAGCCGGTCGGTGGCGGACGCCCTGCCGCTCCACGCGCCCCGTCGAGGAGGGAGGGACGCGGGTCTGCGCCCGCGAGCTCCCTGGCGGCGGTCCGGCCGCCCCCCTCGAGGCTCACGCCCGCCTCTCAGCCTCTCCAAATCCCTGAAAGCCCTGGCCCCCTTCGTCACCCCGGGGGCTTCTAATCACTCGGTATCGATTTCCCTAACTCTTTTCATCCCGTTGAAGACACATCTTAAAACACTCCAGCCCGGAGTGTGCTCTGGGCTTTATCCACACTAATAAAATGATTTACCCTTGTCTCTGCGCTCTCCGCACAGAGGAAAATCGTTCGAGCCCTGCTATTTGTGTGTGATCAGTAAATATTTAGTGCGGTGACATCCTCAGCTAGGCTTCGGATCGATTCGGGGCCCACCGGGAGGTGCGCACAGTCCGGGCGGGGCCGCGGCTGGCCGCCGAGGGGGCTCCTCCCGCCCTCGCCGCCGGCCGCTGATTTACGGCCTCTGCAACCAGCGTAGGGGGGCGAAAGCGCGCCTGGAAAATTGGCTTTTCAACCTTTTTACTTTTGACATTCAGCCACCTCTCCAGGCTCTAATTCTCGCCCCTGCTCTCCCCAGCCCGCCCCCGACCCAGGGTGCCCCGTGCGCCCTGCGCGCCCTTTAGTGCAGCAGCGCGCTGCGCTCGGGCCCTGCGGCCGGGGGACCACCTATCACAGCCCCGCGCTGCGACGCGGGGAGGCCCAGGCCCCGGCTCTGGGGGGTCGTCGCCTGCGGGCCAGATGCACTCCGCCCGCCCACACCTCAGAGGGCAGAGAGCGGGTGGAGGAGCCCCGCGCTGCTTGCCCGGAACCCCGATCCCCTCTCCTCGCTACCTTTTCTCCGGGCCTCCGTCATTCCCCCATTCCTGCGGCTGGGCCTCGACGCCCCTGGGCCAGATGGCGTCGGGTGGCAACTTTACTTTCCTCATCGAGAAGCTCCCGTTTCCTTAGAAGCGAAAAAGCGCTTAGCTTGGAGGTGTTGGAAGGGGGCCTCCTGCCCAGATCTTGGCTGCCAGACGGCTGCGGCAGCGACAGTGGCAGTGTCCGTGCCCCCTGGCCCTCCGGGCCTCCCCCGGGCGCACACTCTCTCCCTATACCAGGGCCTCGCCCTGGACCTATAGACACCAAGCAAAGGGCCCGACCCTAGTGGGCCACCGCACGCACTCGCCACCTCCTACGGGGCCCTCCAGCTAGGATGGCTACGTTGTCCGAGCAGGAGGCTGTGAGCGATACTAAGCCCCCGGGCTCCCCTGCTCTTCTTCGACCCGGGGCGCGGGCCTGAAAGGCTCCAACACTGTCGCCCACCTGTTACTGGGCCTGTTCCCCTCACCTGGCGCCCGGGCCTCTGCAATTCCCGCGGGGCCCGGGGAAGAAGGTGAATGACCTCTCGGGGTCCACGCACCCCTCCCTGACGCTAGCGCCCTCTCCTTTGTCTCATACATGATTTTCTAAACCGCCTTATCTGCAGACTATATCTTTATACTAATGCATACTTAATTGGTCCGTCTTGACTGTCCATATAAAACAATTTAATTAGGGTGCTTTCTTGCTCTGGAGAGCAAAGAAAAAAATCTGCCCAGTGCTCATTGTATTTAGCACCAATACAGGCAGAAAATGTAGCACAAGTTTTTGGTTGAAAGAGCACCTCTGTGCCCATTGAAGGGCGTTGATCCGAAAAGACAGAAAGGACAAGTAAAATCGATTTGAAGCGACCCTCTCTGTCCCTTTCACACCATTCAGAAACTCCATTCCTTCTAAGACAAAGACCAGCGCCTTGGGAATTCTCAGGGGAAAAGAGGACTTCGGTCCCCAAAGCCTAGGGCACTTTTTAAGACTCCTCAATATTGCACTTAAAACCCGCTCTCCGTGCCGTGCCTCAGTGCGGGTTTCACAGGCACCCCCTCGGAAGCGCCAGGCAGGGTGGCTCACAACCCCCACTCCTCCGGGCCTCGGCCTTCGCGCCAGGCCACACCAGCCTTTTAGGGTTAGGCGGCCCTCACCTTTGACCCCGGGATCAGAGTGCCTGCCACAGGGTGCGGAGCCACCCCTCAGGCCGAAGTTAAAACAAAACAAGAAAATATTTCTCTACTCCCAGACCCAGGGACACCCGCCGGGGATCGGCCGCCTGAGCCACCTTACCCAGGAACCACCTTCACCCTCAACTTTTTTTTTTTTCTCTCGTTGTCTTCTTCTGTTTGCAATGAACTGCCCTAGCCACCTCTGAGGGAGGGGACTGAAGTTGTCAGGGCTGTGTCGCCGGGTTGCAGGGAGTTGTCCTGCCTTAGAAACCCCGCTCGCCAGGTTATCCGACAGGCGCCCAGGCTGAGGAAGGCGGTCATCCATCAGACCTGGCAGGGAAGGGAGGAGGGGGAGGTAAAGTAGGGAAGGGAAGAAGAGAGGCTGCGCTGATCACCTGCACCTGCCCTGCGCCCAGCCCCCCTGCTCAGCTGTCCCTCGACCTTCTGGGCTGGGGTTAAAGGAGGTGGGGGCAGAAAAAAGGAAGGGGAGCGCCCCCCGAGTTATCCCCATGGCCCCCTCCCAGAGGAGCCTCACCCTCCATCCATTCTGTATAACTGATGAGACAAACCGCAAGAAAAAACTTCTGCAGCCCATATTTATGGTATTAATGAATAGTTAAAAAAAGATTTACACTTCTTATGATCAATATTCTGAGTTATTTCCCTCAAAGTATATAATTACAGTGTCTTCAGAGTTTTCATCATTGTTTGAGGTGGCAAAACCATTTGTAATTTTCATTAGCCAGTAAACATGTAATTAACATTCAGCACTGTGTTTAACTTAATTCCTGGTTAAGACAAGGACAAGAAGCAGCCAAGAGCTCTGGTTCCATTTGTCAAGTCTGACATACATCTTACCATAACAGTTTCCTAAAATAAAAGATCCGTGTTTTCCCCATTATTCTTCTCTTAAAACAAAACAAAAAAAATCCATTAGTTAAAACTGTATTAAACTGCGGAGAGGCAGCATACTTTATTCTCATTTTCTCTAGTTACTGTATTCCTGCTTCCTTTATTCATTTTGGGGGGGTGGAAGAAGGGAGGGGTGAATTAAGCATCCATTATCTGAAGACAAGAAATGGGGAACCCCTCCCCCAAAAGAAATAGGTTTCCTCTTCAGGAAAGTTCTAGAATGGGGACTGGGGAAGGGGGGGCACGAATCTGCAGGGGAGATGGGAAAAAAATCACTTGGGGGAACTTGAGTTAAAAGTAGAAAATGAGGATTCCAACGGATTCCTAGGGAAAAACGTTGCCCTCCTATTTCAAGTTCTATCTTTGATCCAGGGTGAGGGGAGCCTGTCCGCCAGTCTGCGAGGCTGCTGTTTTTTCCCCCTCCTCTCCCACCTCTGTTTTTTTCCAACTTGCTTTAGGATTAGCCTCCATCCCTCTCGACCCCAAACAGTGGAATTTGGCTGTGCCTCGGGTCGTCTTGCCTTGCAATATCGCCTAGAGTTGTTGGCAGTTTTCTGCTGAGGCTGAGCCGTTTGCTCCAGCCTCCGACTAAACTCATTAAGTTGGGAGATTTTTTTCAATTGGACGGGTGTTTTTAAAGTCTCGTCTTTCCAGCCCCAAACAAGGTGTAACAACGCACTGTTCCTTGTAAGGAATGAGATGAGAGACAAGGATCACTCCAGACATCTCCTACCTACGGTTTGGGGGTTTTTTTCTTAAAGGCGAGGCTTGCATTCCTCAGCAGCTATGTACAAGCTCCCTGAAACCTCCTCTCTCTAAAGTTAGCGTGCAGGGTTTTCCAAGGCTGAGAGCGCCTGATACATGGGGACTACTTCCTTGAGGTGGAAGAGCTCTCCTCTCGTTCCCTGCTGGCTAGTGCCTACTTTTTATCAGTTTGCACAATCGCTTAGATAAACACCGAGGAAGAGAGTCTCTTTAATTATCAAAGACACATCTTTTCAGGGGTCCAACAAAGCGCTTATTTCACCCGCCAAACTAAAGGAGAGTTATTCCAGTTTAGAAGGAAGATGCAAGCGATTTGGGACCTTGAACAAGGCAAATATGGTTTTGGTATGTTTACTTACAGTATTTTTTTTCTTTCTTTCTCTCTCTCTCTTTCTCCTTTCTCACTTTCCTCCTTGTGCTGTGTGGGGTTGGGGATGACTTGGGGTTTTTCAAAAAACCGGATTGCTATCGTGTATGAAATGCCTAGGACTGTGGTTTAAGGGGTTCGTGGAAGGGGGGACAGTCAATTCAATGCATTGCCATATTTTATTACATGTGTGTGAAAGGAGAGGTGGTGGAGGGGGGGAGAGTGGGAAAATACAATTGCAAAGCTGCCAAAATATGATTAAACCAAAGGGTAAACACTGCGGTGCCTCCCCTCTCCTCGTCCTGTCTGCTCAAACTCCTTGCCTCCGATAGAGCAAATTGCAAGCCAGTCCTATAAGCGTGTTTTTCCAAGCAATAGACGACTCGGTTTTCTAGCCAAGGAGCTGCTAGGCTCGCATTAACTATCAGAATTTACTGTTCGATCTGCCGCTGAGCTGCGTTTTGCAACCTTGTGCAACTGACAGCCAACCAGGCGGGGAGGGAGGCAAGCTGTGCCCGGCGCCCTCGGCCGCGGCTCGGGGAGGCGAGCGCTCGGTTAAGCTAGGAGAATCGCAACGAGAAGGGTACTCACCATCGGGCGGGGTGATGGAGCTGGCGTGCGGATTTCAGGCAAACGTTTACCTTTTGGCTGTCTATTGCAACCGCGTCGGGCTGACTTTAAGAAGCAATTCTGGGCTCTGTCCAGAACGTTCAAGGAACGGTTCCTCATTTTTAAAAAGCCAGCGAGAGAGACGGCAGAGACAGAGAAAGAAAAAGAGAGGAGGGGTGAGGGGGACGCACATAAACCCAGTTCAGGGAAAGAAAAAAAAAAAGGAAAAAAAAAAAAACATCATCACCTCTCCGCCAGTGACTCGGGAAATGCAAGAGGTGGCGAGATCCAGGTCCGGTCCAACCAAGCCAGAGCCAATTAATTCTCAATCCTGGAGAATTACTCAGATTAAAATGTACAGAAGTTTCATTCTCCTATGCCTACGTGAGCCTCAAGTCGTTTCCCTTTAAGAGCTCCTTTTCTTTTAAAGTTGAATTTTAGGCAGCGAGGACTCTTACACTAGGGGGCAGACAGATACTGTACTTGCTCCAATCTTCAGCAATTTTTTTCCCTCCCAGCATATGCTCTGATTTTAGCACTGTAAATTTTTCAGAGGACCCAACTCTGACAGCCCCTGGTGATTTTCAAAGTACCACAAGCCAGTGGTTAAAAATTGCATTGACTTGGAAGTTCAGCGGCACACAATGGCAGCCCCTTTTCCTATTCATGGGGCTCCAGTGTGGTGGAAGAGAAAAACACACACACGGGCTAGATTGAGGGAAAGGAGGAATTGAATGAATCCTGGTGGACAGAGCTGGTTTGAAGTCAAACTCTGCGTTTGCTGGGGTCTGTGTTCATATCGTGATTTAATCTGTGGAGAATTGCAGCCGTCAGGTGACTTTCTGTAAAAAATAATAATAATAATAATAATAATATATGTATATATCATATTCCTGGGTGGATTTTCTTTTTATTCCCAGAGTAAGACAAATGTTCTTCCAACTTTCTCCAGCCAAATTAAAGCTTGCCATTCTTCTCATTAAAATAAATTTACATCTGCAATAAAAGATTGGGTTGGGTTTGGTTTTTTTTTAACAGTACAATATATTGATATTTATTGTTTAGCCTTAGAACTGTTCAAGGGAAATGGCATCTCTATAAAAAGACATTTTAAAATATTTCCCTTTCTCTTTTCAGTCTGCAGCCCTCCTTCTATGCAGTAAAATTAACTACAAATATATATATATAATATAGTTATATATATATATATAGTTATATATATATATATATACCCTCTATATAGAGGGTATATATATATATATATGTGTGTGTGTGTGTGTGTGTGTGTGTGTGTGTGTGTGTGTGTGTGGTTTTTAAATAGCACCTGAATAACTATGAATGAGTCCTAACATACAGAGTGAAACACCTCTGACTTCTGTCGTGTGCCTAGCCGGCTCCAGTTGTGTTGAAGATGGCTGGGAAATTCTTCGTTTTCAATCTGAGCCCATCAGAAGGGACTTCAAATACCAAAGGTCTCTAAGTGGACTGGGAAAGCTCTTGCTCCTTGAAATGTTCCCACTCTATGTTTGTAAAAGGTGATCTTGCCATGGAAGTGTCTGTACAACAGGCGAGATAAAGGTTTCCCTATAACTAATTATTCTCTCTTCTGTTAAATTGAGGTAGAAATGCCCATCAGATTCCCAACCCCACCACATTTCTTCTGCTGAGTTTGCCCCCTCATCTACTGACATTTGTAAAATTAGTGAATTTCTCGAATTATGGAGGTTGAAAGGGAGAGAAGAGGGGGGGAAAAAACCCTTCCTTGAAATAATTTATTTTCCATCCTTCTTGTTCTCTTTAGGAGAAAGTTATACTGCGTCTCTAATCAACCAGAAATTCTCAGCCTGGCTTCGCTCTGTGGCAATCTCATTACTGTCCAGGCTTATGATAGCTCGGTGTCCACTATAGGGTGTGTTTTTTTTTTACAACCTTCAAATAATTGTAACACCTGCAGCTTTCGTGAAACCTGTGATTTCAGAGGAGACAGGGTGAAAGCTAAGGTTTCAGCAATGAAGCGGAAAGAGGATTTTTCCTGCCCTAAAATCTAGCCCCTATCTGCCTACATCCCCTCAGTCCCTACCTTTGTTTTCTGCCTTTGTATTCTAAGAGGTATTGGTTGCAAAATGTAATCTACACATGACAATTTTACGTAGCATTTATTTTCTCTTAAAAACCCGTCATCTCGATTTTTGAACTAGCAAGGATGCTTTCCTCTGGTCATTAATTGCTGTTTCTGTGTGTTCATGTTTTCTGCAGGTCACCATGTCTTTTGTAAAATATTGTAATTGTTCTTGGTTGGCTTACCAGTTTACAATTGTTTTCTTGGTACAAAATCTGTGTGACGAAGTCACAATTTTCTTCCGTGAATATGGAATAATCATAATCCACTAACTCATCCTAATCAAACAGAAAGTTCACTGTATTGGAACACAGTGCCTTCTGGGGTGCAATTCTAGATGTTTGCTGTTTAAAACCTAATTCCCTAGAATTCAGAGACACGACCTTCCAGATGATTCTAGCCCATTGAGCAGAATGGCAGAGGCTATGAAGTTGGTCTTATTGCAGTGGCTGTCTAGAGGTAGAATATGGCTGGTGTGAGGTTCTTGTGAGCTATACTGGTATTATTCCCAATTTAGGGCAGGATCTCTGGGTGTGTTATAATGGCCGTATGAATACTTTAAAGAAACTTGAGGAGCAATAAAGTCCGTGCTCAACTGTTCTATGACCTAGAAACATGGTGGCTGGAGTCTTTGTCTGTGTACATTGACGAATGTGCGTCTGATACATGTGTTCAGAGGGTCTGCCCGGGGAGCCTGGGAGGCTGCCTCTCCTTGTCCATCAGTGGGCAGAGCGGTCTTCTCCCCTCTCCCCCCGATTGGCTGTGTGGCAGGACGTTGGCTTGAGAGTCCGCCAAAACCAACGAAAGAGGCTAAAGTTGAGGAAAATTGATTGTAATTGCGTCATGACAATGAGATGAAGTCTACTTCTGCTTCTCAGCATCCGAGATGCTTTATTTGAGCAATTAAAATGTCAGGCCACATACCTGTGAAATGTTAACCCTACAAGGAAAAGACAGACTCAGAATGGCTCTTTTCCTCTTAAAAAAAAAAAAGTCACTAAGCCAAGCAAGTGACCAGAGTTGATTGAGAAAAGGGTCTACCATCACCCGGATTTGGCCAAATCCTTCGTTTGGAAAAAGCCTGCAAGCCCGGTTCGCGGCACCTTCCCACCCCCTCGCACTACCCCTCTGCAAAGAAACCAGGGAAGTTTTCTCTTTCTCTGGCATCGTGGGCACACAGATGCGCCGGGAGTCCCGGGTGGTGCGCGAGCGGCGGATTTCGTGGCATCGCCAAGTTGCGAGAGGCGAAGTCCCCGATTCCATCCAAAGCCTCTCGCGGAGCCTTTAAGAGGCGTTGTGTGTGCGCGCCGCGCTCCTCTTCGCGCTGGGGCGGAAACCTCGAGTGCGGGGTGCGGGGTGCCGAGAGCGCGGGGGCCGCGCGCCCGGGGCTGGCCCGAGCCCATCCCCCGCTCGGGGGCGGCTGGAGCGCAACCGCCCCCTCTTCGTCCCCCTGTGCCCCCCGCGCGCCCCGCGCCGCGGCCGCGACGCCGCTAGCGCTAGGACCGAGCTGAGCCCGCGGCCGCCATGGCGGGGCCGCCGCGCTCCGGCCAATGACGGCGAGGGGGCGGCGCGCGCGCGCCTGGCCAGGCCAACCCCGGCTGCTGCCTTATAAGGCGCGCCGTCGCCATGGCAACGTGCGCTAAGTTGCAGCAGTCGTGTCAAAGTTCACTATATAGAGAGCTCAGTGAGCTGATCGCGGAGAAGCCACTTCTGCCAGCCCCGGCGCCTATAAATCGCATTCCCTCCCGCGCCCCCCTTTTTAGCATATTTGATCACTTTGATTCTCTGTTCTTTTCTCTCCGCGGTGTGTGTGTGCGTGCGCGCGTGTGTGTTTTCTCCTCCTCCTCCTCCTCTCCCCGAGTTGCCTCCTTTCTCTGGGTGCCGTGCTGCCTTTTTCCCCCTCTTTCATTCTTTCTCTCCGTCTTTTTCTCCCCGCTCTGCGCACGAAGGATGTGCTTCTAGGTGGTGATCTGCCCTCCTCTCTCTCTTTTATCATTTCTCCCGCGCCGCCGGCGAGTTGACTCTTTCCCTATGTGTGTGAGGCGGCGGCGGCAGCAGCAGCAGCAGCGGCTCCGGCGGCGGCAGCAGCGGCAGCAGCGGCTTCAGCGGCGGCGGCGGCGCTAGACCCGGCGGCTCCGGGCCCGACCCGGCGGCTTCGGCGGCGGCTCCGGCGGCTCCGGCGGCCCGCAGGGAGCGGCGAGCGGCCTCCATCCGGCGCAGGCGGGGGCCCAGCGCCAGGACGACGCCGCGCAGCGCCCGACGCGGACCACTTTGATGCTGATTCCCCCGGACCCGGGCAGCGCTCCGGCCACTCCGCGGGCCGCCGGCCTCCGCCCCGGCCTGCCCGGCCCTCCGGGCGCGCCCGCGACCGGCGCCTCCGCTCTGCTAGTCCTCCCGATTGCGATGGCTTTCCTGAATGGCTGACTGTGGGCTGCTCTGGACTTGGCCCCCGGACAGTCGCCTGTCCGCCTCTTCCTCCTCCTGCTCCGACTCTCCGGCACCGCAGCTCTGAGAGCGACAGCGTGAGCGAGAGAGGGAGGGAGCGAGTGAGAGCGAGCGAGGTCTTCGGAGAGATTTTTTTTTTTTTTGCCTCCTACTTCTGTCTTGAAGCCAGACAATCGACTTGCAGCTCTCCCTCCCCTCCCTCTCTCTCCACGTTCTGCTCCCACTCGCTCTCCCCTGGCCCCTTCCCCTCCCCTCCCGGCGGAAAGCCCCCCGAAACCAAGCAAGCTGAGCCGAGGGACACAAACAAAACAAACACACCGGGCCAGACAAGCCATCGACAAAACTTTGCAAAAGCAGAAACAAAAAAGGAAAAACTAACCAACCTCAACCAACCAGCCCCCCCCTCCGAGCCCCCTGGGCGCCCTCCCGCGCCCTCCCGCACCCGCGCGCACACAAAAGGCGGCGCGCCGGAGCCCGCGACCCGGGAGCAGGAAGTCCGGACGCGGCCCCCATAGATATGGCAATGGTAGTCAGCACGTGGCGCGACCCCCAGGACGAGGTGCCCGGCTCGCAGGGCAGCCAGGCCTCGCAGGCGCCGCCCGTGCCCGGCCCGCCGCCCGGCGCCCCGCACACGCCACAGACGCCGGGCCAAGGGGGCCCGGCCAGCACTCCGGCCCAGACGGCGGCCGGCGGCCAGGGCGGCCCTGGCGGCCCGGGTGGCGACAAGCAGCAACAGCAGCAGCACATCGAGTGTGTGGTGTGCGGGGACAAGTCGAGCGGCAAGCACTACGGCCAGTTCACGTGCGAGGGCTGCAAGAGCTTCTTCAAGCGCAGCGTGCGGAGGAACCTGAGCTACACGTGCCGCGCCAACCGGAACTGTCCCATCGACCAGCACCACCGCAACCAGTGCCAGTACTGCCGCCTCAAAAAGTGCCTCAAAGTGGGCATGAGACGGGAAGGTATCGGCCTCTCATTTCTCCCCCTCCTCGCCTGGGGTCCCGGGGCCCTGGGTGCGTGTGGCTAGCCTGCTCTGGGTAAGGACACTGGAGCCCCCAAGCTCTTCTCTTCCACTGCAGCTCAAAGGGGTTTTATACTAGAAGCAAGTTCTGCACTGGAACCCAGACCCCCCAGATCCGCATGCTTTGGCCGACTGATCTCCTCCACTCTCTCTTTGGGCCGTTTTCCTGATCTTTGCGTGGACTGCGAGTTCATTCGAGTTCGCCTTTCTGCAAGGGACGGGGTGGTGGTTGCTGCTGTTGTTGTTTTAAAGCCTGGTTTACTTCTCTCACTCCTCTCAGTTTCTCTCTCCCTCTCCTGGTTTTTCCTGCATGTTCAACATATGTCCCTCCTCCCCACCCCTCTCCCCAGCCCCCACCCTCTCAAAAAAAAAAAAACAACCTGAGATTGTACTTTTGTACAGGAGGTTCAAATTACAAATGGCAATTTTATGCACTTCGCCGTATTAACGCTGCCGCCCGGGCAGCGCTCATGTGACCCTCCGTGGATTAACATTCTGCTAAAAAAAAAAATCCTCTATTTTCTTTTTTCCTTTCACTTTTGAAAGGAGGAGAGCGCGATAGGGAGCAGGGGAAGGGTGGGCGAGGGCCCTCGGCGGCTGCTTTCGCTCTGCGCGAGTTGGGTCTTTGTGATAGAAAATTCGCCGAGCGCCGCGAGCCGGGCTCGGCCAATGGCGCGCTGGACTCCGGGCGCGGGCTCCGGGTTGGGGCGAGCGATCTCCGGGGTTTCTTTGTGTTTCTGGGAGAGCGGATCTCCCGGTCCCGCGTCAGATAACAGCCCCGGCCCGAGCCTCGCCGGCTCTCCCCGGCCCTGCCGGGCCCTACGCGGGCCGCGCCGGCTGCTTGCTCCCCGCCTCTCCCCGGCTTCCTCTCGCTGCGGCCGGCCTTTCTCCGCCCTCTCCCTCCGTCTCCCTTTCTCCGAGCACACTGATTACGCTGCCGCCAGACCTCGGCTCTCTGCTCGTCTCTCGCCGGGAGTCCCCGCCGGACTGGGGCTGGGACTGCGGGCTTTGGGGGAGAGTCGTTCCGGGGCGGCCACAGGCCGTCTGGGGTGAACCCTTGTGTCTTTTGCAAAAGCGTCTCTCCCTCCCCCCTCCCCAGACTCGCCCCTCCCGCTCCCTCTCCTCCAATCAATAAGAAATATCAGCTGTTTAACAGTAAAGAAGAAAGATGCCCCCAGAATGCTACATCCCACCCACCGTGCCGGGGACCCCGAGGCAAAGTGGCCAATTCTGGGTCCTCGGCGACCCAGCCCCGAGCGGGCCTCGGAGGCAAGTGTGCCGCTGTGGCTGCCAGAGCTGGCCTGGGTGGTGGTTGGAGAAGAGTGCTGCCGGGCTACCGAGGACTTCCAGAGCTGTGGCCCTGACATGCTCGTTGGAGGGGCAAGCCGGCCTGACCTTCCTAGGCGCAGGGTCTGGGTCCGGTGGGGGTCGGGCTGGGGCAGGCCCTGCCTGGGGCGCTGGGGACCACGGCTGGTCACTAACCTCGGACTGTCTCCTTTCCTCCCTACAGCCGTACAGAGAGGCAGGATGCCGCCCACCCAGCCGACCCACGGGCAGTTTGCGCTGACCAACGGGGACCCCCTCAACTGCCACTCGTACCTGTCCGGATATATTTCTCTGTTGCTGCGCGCCGAGCCCTACCCCACGTCGCGCTTCGGCAGCCAGTGCATGCAGCCCAACAACATCATGGGCATCGAGAACATTTGCGAACTGGCCGCGCGGATGCTCTTCAGCGCCGTCGAGTGGGCCCGCAACATCCCCTTCTTCCCCGACCTGCAGATCACCGACCAGGTGGCCCTGCTTCGCCTCACCTGGAGCGAGCTGTTCGTGCTGAACGCAGCGCAGTGCTCCATGCCCCTCCACGTCGCCCCGCTCCTGGCCGCCGCCGGCCTACACGCCTCGCCCATGTCCGCCGACCGGGTGGTCGCCTTTATGGACCACATACGGATCTTCCAAGAGCAGGTGGAGAAGCTCAAGGCGCTGCACGTTGACTCCGCTGAGTACAGCTGCCTCAAGGCCATAGTCCTGTTCACCTCAGGTAGGAAGGAGCCCTGCCATCTCCCGCCCAGGGGCTGCTAGCCCGGAGTTAGGGCCCAGGCAACTTGGGGGAGTCCCCAGAGCCAGCCCAGGCTCCTCAGTGAGAGGCCAAACTGTTGAGTGCAACTTGGAGTGAGAACTTTGCATAGCTGCTGGGCCCCACCAGGCCTGTCCCAGGACAGGAGAGGAAGGCTGGGCTGCAGGAAGGATGCTTCAGACACAGACTCTCAAAATGGGCCAAGGGGAAGCCTCGCAGGCCTGTCCGCCTCCTGCCAGGCTGGGAGGCGTCCCCCTGCTAACCTCCCTTAGCCCGGGCCCTCTGGGCCTGCTGAGCCTGTGGAATCTTCTCTGCCCCCTGGTTCTGTCTGCCACCCTGGCCGAGCCTCTGGGAGATGCACTGGGCCAGTCGCGGCATCACCGTACAGGGGAAAAGTTTGCCCGTTAAGTCAGTAGGAGTTGGGGCCCCAGGCACATCCAACCTGAAGACACCAGTTTTCCAAATCCTATTGTTAAGACAATGCAAACTGCTAGGAAGGGGCAAAAGGAAGACAGGGGCATCATCCCTCCTCAGCATGTCTGCAAGGGGGTGAAGTCTTTGGCCTCTTGCTCCCCCTACCCAGGCAAACACTTAAGGCAATTTTCAAACAACCCAAAGTGTCTGCCAACTTGGGTTGCACATGAATGTTGCTGGAGATATAAAACCATCATTGTCTGCATTATGAAATCTAATTAGTTTGCATGTAGTTTAACCTGTGTGGGTAATAGATCTAATATTAATTAACTCTTGAGACCAAATGATTTTTGAAGGTGTTTGGCTTTTCACTCTGGGCCACACCTGAGCCTTTTGGCTGCCTCCAGGCTGTGTTCAGCCTAGCCCAGGTGGGTGGAAATCACCCACCACCACCACCACCACCACCACCACCACCACCTTCTTGTTCTAAATTGTCAGCTGATCCCTTTGTCACAGCTGAGAGGGGAAAGGGGTTCCAAATTCAGCATTTACAACCATTTAGCTGTTGGTGGGGCTTGCAACCTAGTCACCCACTGGTTGTTGTTTTTTAAAATTTTTCCAGCTTGAAATCAGGACACTAGGAGAGCTTTGTAGTTCATGTGGCAGACAAAAAATCCACAGTCTCTTTCTTATTGTTCGAAGGAAATCTAGGGACCCAAGTCATTCGCTGAATCTATTGCAGGTTCTGAGCCCTTAACCCACTGTCTTTTCTACACCGCTGCCTTGTCCATAAAACCCCCACCCAGCCACCCCAAAGTCTGCCTTAAGAAGTCCTTAGGTAATCAATTAAAGGGCACTGTCTGGAGCTTGCAGAGGCTTGAATCTGGATTATTTTTCTCGGGGGACCTGTCATAACTAGAACGCTTGCCTGATGCAGATGTACAAGCAGGAGAGTCCCCTATCCCACAGCCACCTTCAGCCCCACAACCACACACCCAGCCCACATTCTCAGACGATGGGGGTGGCTGTTCATTTCTTGATATCATTGTTAGCTCTTAGCCTTACCCTTGGTCTTTCAAGGAAAGAGATGGCTAGTACTGTCATAACAGTTTAATTTATTACTATTTGCAAAATGTAGAGGCCTACATGGAGAATGCAAATCACCCCACAAAGAGATAAAGGTTCCTGTTATCTGATTGAGAGGCCGATGCAGAGGGAAGGAGTCGGATGCAAACAGCTCTTTTCATCCCTGACCACAGACTCCTAGGCAGTCTGTAGCTATGCGGAGATCCTATGTGTTCTGGTCCTTGGGGTGGAGGTGGTGGCGGCTGTTTTCCAAGACCTGTTTTAAGATTCACAGTATGCAAGCGCTAGTCCCAGTCTTGTCTGGGGAGCCCCAAAAGGTCAGCTCACGACCAGCACCATCTTCACTGAGAAGTGCCTCATTTCAAAGGCGCGCCTTGTATTTTCACGTATCCAAAAAAAGAAAAGTGTTTTCCTGAAGATAACAGGGAGGGGGATGCTTGGTGGAGGGACCTGGGTTTTAAAAAAATATGGGGAGGGGTGGCAAGGAGAAAGAGGGAGAGAGAAGAAAAGGGGGAAAAGAAACAGCTCAAATGAACAGAGAGATCACAGTTTGCATGGCTGCCCTTCAATAGGCTAAACTGACAAGATCAGTTTTAAAGGGCCACTTAAATCAGTTTCAAAGACTGGAGAAAAATGAGTCGCCCTCTTTGGGGAGAATCTAAGGCTGGGTCGTGGACGCCATTACCCGGGGCTGAGCCAGGTTGTTGCCCCCCCCTATATAATTATAAGCCTAACTATTATTTACAGAAGAGGAGGGGGAGGGGCCCTGGCAGTTTGGGTTTCATCTGTTTGTCTCTGTGTTTACTGACTTGGGCCAGATTTCACCCAATGCACTTTGCTTGGGCCTCCCAGTGACCAAGCCTGAGGACTGGGACAGTGAAAGCATGCAGTGCACTGAGCTGTGTTTTATTTTTAAGCAAATAGCCCAAGACCATCTCCTGCTCTCCCCGCCCCCACCCCCCAAGTTCTGAGTACATAGGCATTTGCTCCAACTCTGGTCGGGGCAGTTGGACAGAGCACTGTACACACACTTCATGTGACCCATTTCAAACCTCTTAATCTGATGACTAAATTCTTCTTTCTCTCTCCCTTTCTCTCTCTCTCTCTCTCTCTCTCTCTCTCTCTCTCTCTCTCTCTCTCTCTCTCTCTCTCTCTCTCTCTCTCTCTCTCTCTCTCTCTCTCTCTCTTTCTCTCTCTCTCTTTTTTTTAAACTTTCTTCCAGATGCCTGTGGTCTCTCTGATGTAGCCCATGTGGAAAGCTTGCAGGAAAAGTCCCAGTGTGCTTTGGAAGAATACGTTAGGAGCCAGTACCCCAACCAACCAACGCGATTCGGAAAGCTCTTGCTTCGCCTCCCTTCCCTCCGCACCGTCTCCTCCTCAGTCATAGAGCAATTGTTTTTCGTCCGTTTGGTAGGTAAAACCCCCATCGAAACCCTCATCCGGGATATGTTACTGTCCGGGAGCAGTTTTAACTGGCCGTATATGGCAATTCAATAAATAAATCAAAATAAGAAGGGGGAGTGAAACAGAGAGAAAGAAAAGGCAAAAGACTGGTTTGTTTGCTTAAATTCCTTCTGTAAGGAAGGATATAAAAGGATGTTACAAGTTTGCTAAAAGAAGAGAGGGGAAGAATTTAATGGACTGAATTTCAAAAAAAATTAAAAGACTGTCAAATGAACTTTTACAGAATGCATTAAAAAAAAACTCCTGTGTCGGTCAGAACAACTTGCTACTTATCATTTTTGTATAAAAAGGAAATTAGTCTTTTTTCTTTTTTTGGTAAAATTTTGAAAAATATTGCTAAAAGTGCATTTAAGGAGATTGGGAGAAAATTAGCAGAATGGAGAAAGTAAGTCTTTTTTTTTCCAAATTATTAATTGTCCTGTGTCTATGTACCTCTAGCTGTTCTTTTTTGTACTTTCCTGGTTCCAAACCAGTTTATTCTGTGGTTCTTTAATAAGTTTTGATATAATCTTGGCTTCTTAAAAACTGTGTATCCTTAAAATATATGTTCTGCAAGAATTAAAACTGAGTCCATGCAAATATCATAGGAAGACATAAAACTTTAAAAGGCAACTCAAAGATGATGGAAACGCACTTACAAGTGGTGACCAAAAAATTTAGGTGAAGTTGAGTGCTCTAATTAGAGAACTGGAGGAACCACATTACAACACTTAACTCCCCCTACCTGCCCCCCCAAAAGACGCCATGACAAACCTAGCTTTTTAAAAAATATTTTAAGAAAGAGAATGAACTGTGGAATTTATTGGCAGCCAAGGAATGTGTCCAAGACACATGCTGAGGTTTTGAATAAAAAGTGAACTTTTGTAATTTGAATTGGGTCCCGCTTAGTTCTTGAATTGTTATGAAAATCCTATATCTGTTTGTATATTTGCAAACCCTTTGTATTATAATTGTTGATATTTTCCCTTTTTAAAAAATACCATTGAAATCAGCATGACAAAATAACACTGTTGGCACTTATAGGTAATGTGATTGATTCAGTATCTTAGAGTTTACAGTTTGTGTTTTAAAAAAAACTGAAGGTTTTTTTTTTAAGTGCAACATTTCTGTATACTGTAAAAGTTATAATAACTGAACTGTTTGGTCGAGTCTTTGTGTGTTATATTCCAAGGAAAATTGAAAGTATTCAGAAATTAAAATATTATTTGATATCTGAAACCTGTTTGGCTGTCCCCACTCACTGTCTTTCTATGGAGAAGAGCCCCTGTGAGCTCTGTGAGCGGGGCTGGGAGGTCCATTTGTTTTTGATCCTCAGTCAGTTTGGTCAAAGGTGGACTAGAGTATTTGTCTGCTTAATTTGGGTGTGTGTGGGGGGGGAGCTGAAGTTAATGGTTTATCTATGGTTTAGGAAGTGCCATACTGATATAGTAAACCACCCCCATTCACCTAATCCTCTTTTTAATTAAAAATGGATTTTCCAGGAAAAAAAAAAGGCCCTTATATTTGTCACACTTAAGTGCCTGCTTAAGGAAAGTACTGTGAAAGTATTAGAAATCTTGAGATCAGTATCTATTTTATGATCAGAAAAAAGTGTTTTGTACATTTCTGACAGTTATGTAGAAGACGGTTCAAGCAAGCTCATCACGGTATTGTACATAGAGGGCAGTTGTTTGGAATGAGTTTCTCCTGAAGTAGGTGTGATTTTAAAAAATATTCTGTGGTTCTCATTTAGCGTGGTTGTTGAGAGATTTCACATTCAGTGATACAGCTTCCAGCTCTTGAAGGGTCTGTTTTTAATATACATATAACCCGCGCAGTTAGTCTGCATGTCCCCTCCCCCCTTTACGTCCACTCTATGAGAGCAAATAGGTCAAGAGAATCTTTTCCATTGGAGTTATGTACATAAAAACACAACGACATTTTGACATTTCAGATTGTGTAGATACAATCTGTACTGCTCTTGGGATCCTTTGTCCTTGGAAGCCAAATTCAGAAAAAGAAGAGAGAAAGAGAAAAAAGGAAGGAAACTTTACAGGGTAATGCTGACTTGGAAGTAGGAACTATTTTGTCTTGGAGTCTTTTATTCCCCCCCCCCCCACCTTTCTCTTTTCCTGGTTTGGAGAAAGCTCAGTTCGTGGGAGCTTGCAGTTTGGTTCCTATTGAGGCTTTCCGCCACCCTCCTCCCCATATTTCACTATGGTGTGTGGTTTAATTTTAGAAGGGGGTGGGCAGGGGAGGTGAAAGAAAGGGGGTCATTTTGTAAAGCGTTATTAAACTTTGATATGCAGTTCCAGTCCATACATGTAGACCAGGAAAATCTGTCTGATTTGTGCATTTGAGCAGACATCTCCATCTGACCCTCAGCTTCTTTCTGGAGACATATACATACACAAATATAAGTACGTTCTTACCACAGGATATTGCTGACCTTTAGATGGAGGTTTTGTAGGTGGTTTGTTTTCTCCTCTTGCAAGTGCTATCCATGTGAATGTGTGAAGTTTCTTTAATAAGTACAACACAGGCCCTCTCCCTTCTTTGTTTTGTGTTAGTTTATTGTAAACAGCCATTTGTTGTAAATTATTATTGGCATTAAATTATAATTTATGATTTTCAAAGCAAAAGACAGTCCCTGTTTTATTATGCTTTACGCATGTGTCCTAGACGTTGGGAATCTCACTCTAAGTTTCAGCAGTCAGCTTGGGGTCTGCGAGGGAGAAAAACAGGACCTCCAATTTTTCAAACGGTTAAAACAAAATCCCTTGTATATGTTTAGAGTGGCCGGAGGAGGATCTGTTTAGAGTCTTGAGCTTGGTTTAAGTTTATTGCATTTAAAGAAAGTTTTTCTTTTCACGCTGAGTTAGAACAAAAGATCTGTGCTGCGACTGAATTGGACAAAAGACGAGGGCTGGGACCCAGCGAGTGCGTTCTGTGTGAAATTGACGAGATCTTTAAAAAAAGCTGCTAAACATGGCGACTCTTTCCCTTTAAGTGTCTCTTTTTCCTTGCTGGGTTTTTTTTTTTTCCATCTGATCTGAGCTCGCTTTATTTCTTTTCCCAACCCCGCTCCCCCTCCTCCCCTTGGCGCTCGGGGGTGTGAGAGACCCCAGTTAGACGCGAAAGGCAACAATGGTCCGAGAGCGAGGGGGGCGACCGCCGCTCCTCGCCACTTTCACACAAACCTGGGGGGAGCCTGAGCGGGGGGGGGGGTCCGGCCGGCTCGCTCGGCGCGCGGTCGCCCTGCCTCGGCCTTCCACCGGGAGTTCTGCCTGCGCCGGGCCGCCAGGGGCCGGGGCGCAAAGTTAGCGGGCGACGTCCGGGGCTGGCTCCGCGGAGACGGCCGGGGCGGCATCCGGCGGCGGCGGGGACGGGGGCCCGGCGTTGGCAGCGCCCGCGGAGGGGTGCCTG
>NW_017731385.1:2359168-2377918 GCF_001890085.2 Hipposideros armiger
CGGGGGGCGGTCAGGGGGAGCCGGGGCGTGTGAAACTCTGCCTCGAAGCTCGCTTTTGACTTGGTCCTATGAGCTGAGCCAACATGGCGTCTCCCACTGCTCCGCGAGCGCCGGGCTGCCAGGCACGGCAGGGCCGGGTAATAGGAAACACATTGGTTCCCAAAAAGAAAAAGAAAAAGAAAAAAGTGGTGGTGGGGGGGCGGCTAAAGGCCATTCCATCTGCAGGCAGAAAGCCCTCTTTTCAACTCGGGCCGGCCAGGCAGTGCGGTGCTCGGTGATTCTCTAATTAAAGCGGCAGAATTCGTAGGGGAAAGGGTGGCGATGCAGGGTCCCCTTCTCTCTTCGCCCCCCACCCCCCAGTAATCAGGAGACTTTATTTCAGGTCTCCCCTCTCCACAAGCATCATATTAGGAGGAGCGAAAGTCTGGATCCTCAAACGATCTTAAATGTTTTAATGGTGCAGGGGGAGGCGGCGAGGCCAGCGTGTGCAGACCTCGCTCGGTTCTCGCGCTCATTAACGCAGGGGCTGCGCCGAGCTTTGCAAGGGCCGAGTTGGGGGGGGGGCAGGCTGCGGACCCCGCCAGGCGTGAGCAGAACTTGCTGCTTGCAGGTCAAAGTTGTACTGAAGGTGGCTTTCCGGGCGGAGGGCTGGCTGGGGTCGCGCAGGGGCTGAGGGTGGGTTCCAAGCGGGTGGTCGCAGGCCCTAGAAATGTGTGAACCCGCATGGACGGCGCCCCTGACAGGAGCACGCTCTTAGCGGAGGGTCCCCTTTCTCTAACCGGTTGGAGAGAGGGCGAGGCCGGCCGTGGGACAGACCTGGCCTCCCAGAGAGGAGGGTCTTCCGAGAGCCTCTGCAGAGACAGTGAATTGGCCAGGCCGAACTCTCAGCGGATGGGGCAATTGCCCCATGCGTCCAATTCCAGCCCCAGCCCGGGCCTGGAGACCCCGACCCTCAGCCGCCTGGGAGGGAAGCGAGGTACTCTCTGAATTCCGGGCCTCATCAAGATTTATTGAAGTTGGGTTTAAAAAACGTGCTTCAGATGATTTTTCCCATTTTCTCAGATTTCAAAGGCTCCCTGCAGTGCGGCTGCCTAATTAATGGTGAAATTCAACTAAATCTAATTATGCAGTAATTTTAAAGCAGTTAGTGCTGGGCGTTGGTTTGTAATAGGACCCCAGTTTTTTAAAGTTTGCTTACTGTGTTGGTTTAGGGGAAAGCCATGTTTTGTATGGTAAAGAAAGACGGGGTAATAGTTTTGCTGCGTGAACCAGAGGCCTGAGAGCCTCCCCCTCACCTCCATCTCCATCCCCACTTCTATCTCCTTTTTCCTTCTCTCTCTCTTTTTCTCTCTCCCAAGCTCACGCTCAAAAGCTGAGCGAGGTGCTAACGAATCCAGCCAGGAGACCTGGTTTCATAACCAAAGAGCAAAGGGAGAATTTTTCATAAGGAGACACAAAGGGGCTTGGTATCTGCTCTCCTGGACGCATCTGTAAATGCCCGAAAACAGGGAAGGGACTCTCATCTCTAATAGAGAACAGATTCCCGCCCCCCCCTTAACATCCATTGTCATTAAGGCGAAAAGCTGACTCTTGGAGTTATAAATCTTATCGTCCTTCTGATAACACACTTGTAATAAGTTAGCGTCCTATTCAAAGTGAATTGTAAAACTGCCTCATTTAATATGGCATCTGTGTCATTAAAACTTTTTTTTCCCCCCTTCCCTTGCGTCTTGCAGGCCTGGCATTGGGGCGAGTGCCGAGGTGCCTATTGGGGTAGGGCTGAGGGGGAGAAAGGTGTGAGAGATGGGCTGCCTGGGTTCAGCTTCTAGACTTAGTCTGGGGTGAGACACCCCTGACTCAGAGAGGGCCTGGGGGGGTAGGCCCCCTCGAAATGACGTTCCTTGAAAGAAACATGCTTGTGATTAGCTAAGCAAACACATCTGCTTTCGGAGTTGGGCCTTCGTTAATTAGCTGAACAAAGGGCCGTTTTGGTTTTTACCTTTTGCTGGGGGAGAGTGTGTTATTTCAGGAGTGTCGCGGGCCCTCCTCTTTTCAATTGCAGCCACGACGTTAATTTTATTGGGATTACTGATGGGAAATGAGGTGGCGCAGGCTTCCGAGAGGAAAAGCTTGATCATTACCCTCTTTGGGACTATATTTTCCCACCCAACCTCCTGCTCGCGAGGAGGGGGTGGGGGGCGAACTGCGCAGTAAGTTCGGAGCAATTGGAATCAGGCTCGAGGTACACTGATCTCGGGTGACAGAGCGTGTGTTGAAGCTGAACTCTATAATTTGCGCTTCTGTTCCTTTATTAGGCCTGGACAACGAACTAATGAGCTTTGGCCCAGCGCAGTGTCACTTGTATTTATTTTCTTATGGCAACTTTGAGATAGAGGAAGTGTGCCTTACCAAGAGCCAGGGTGGGCCAGGAGTCCTGACCGCGACTCTCGGCGCCCCCAGATCGGTCGGTGGCTGCGTCCCCGGGGAGCGAGGGTGCGCGCAGAACTGACGGAGCCCGGTGACTGGGCCTTTAGGCGAGGCCCTGGGGGCGATCAGGAAGGCGTTAGGCCCTTTGGAGGCCCAGACATTCCTTCAGGCCCAGCTCCCTGCGGTTGAGACGTGGGGGCGCGGGACAAGCCCAGAGCAGGTCCCCAAGGCCCAAGATGGTCAGACGTGCAAAGGTGGCGCCGAGCGGAGGAGGGAGCCACGAGAAGAGCATGTCAGGCCAAGGAATCCCTGGAGGGCGCGAGGCCACCCCGCCCTGTCCCCGGGAGTCTGCTTTGTGCGGTGGGAGGCCTGACGCAGCTCTCTGGCTAACTGGTGTGGGGGTCGGTGGGTCAGAGAGGATGCTTCAAAAGAGATCTTGGGGTCTCGAAGTGCGGGGGCTCCTTTCCCTCTCTCCCTAGTTTGGCTGATCCAAGGAATCTCAGTTGGAGAGCCCCGGAATAAAGTAAAGGATGGGTGTGAGGGATGGGGGCAGAAAAGGGTCGTCAGAGGCAACGCGAACGTCCCCTGTGCCCTGGCACAGAGAATAGGAGCCCCCCACGCGGTGTGGGGGTGGGGGTGCAAGGGAAGGGGAAGGGGCGCTGGGAGACTGCGAGGCCGGCGGGGACTTCCGTGCTCAGCGGCCTGCGGCTTCCCGCGGCTCTCGCCTCGCTCCCCGCCAGGCAGCCCTGGCTAATAACGCCCAGGCCCTGAGCCCCCGCCCGCCCCATCTCTCCTGGCCTCTCCTCGCTTCATCCCTCTGCCTTACTACCCTCTCCCCGCCTCTTCCTTCCTTCCTGCAAATGGGTGTTAACGTGGGTCTTTATGTTCTGTCTATAACTAGGATGTAATCACGCGCCCCATGCCTCTCTCTAAAAGCATTTAATAAATGTCTATTAAAGCGCTACAAATGTAAGATGAATTTAGTGGCGCGGCTGCCTCCCTGAATCCGAACGGTAATGATGGATTTATCAACGGGGATTCGCCTTCAGCACAGCGAGGGAGGTTTACTCAGCAAATATGTCGGCGAGCACCCACCCAAATACAGTCATTTGGTCCCCTGCGGGCGCGAGCCACCTCGCCCCGTCATCCGCCCGCCTGGCGGGCCTGGGCCGAGCAGGACCGCAGCCCCCTCCCCTGGCCTCTCGCCCTCCCTTCTGTGCCTTCTCTCGGCCTGAGGGTCTCCTCGTGGGTTGGCGTGGGGGGCCTGGCACGTAGGTTTAGAGGTGGCAGTGCGGGGGCACACGGTGAAGCGTGGGCTGCCTAGGCTTTGCTGGGAGACATGAGTGGACCCCCTGGTGCCCCTCTTGGTTTTGAAGGGGTAACAGTTGTTTCTGAGTCTGCGAGGGGGGCTCTTGAGGGCACTGGCTTTGACCGAATCTTAGGGCGTGGGATCCTCGCTGGGCCCCCAGTCCAGCCCTGGGTACCATTCTAGGGGAGGCTGCTGGATGCCGGAGGCCGTGGGTCCCCATGCCCTCGGAGGACCCCCCGGTGTGCCCAGAGCTGGTGCCTTGCCGTGCCCGCCCTCCCTGGGTTCCCTGCACCCCGCCAAACTCAGGCAGAGGCGGCCGGTATCCCAGGTTAGAGTGTAGCCTGAAGACGGAGGCAAAACTTCCAAGCCTCTCCCCCGAAACAGGCCAGGCTTCTCCCCCACCTGCCCCGGCAGAGCCCACCCGGCCATTTCAAAGTTTTTGTGGCTGTGGATTTTTAGAATTTGGTCTGGACTGGGATCGTTAAGGCGCGCAGCCCCAGTGACCGCCCCCTCTCTCTTTTTGTCTTTTATCTTTCTTTTGGAGGGGGAGGAAAGTGCTGGCCTGTTCCATCAAGCCCAGTTCGCATTTGCTTTGGCCTCTGATTTCTCTTTCTTCTTTGGAAATTTCATTGAGATGTCTCTGTCCTTCGCTTGTCACTTATCTTTGTTCCTTTTAAATAAAGGGCTTTTAAATGGACTTATTGCTCCCAGCGTGGGTTCCTCTCTCTAAATGTTAGAAAATTGTGCCATCTACCCGCTATGCTGAGTACTGTCACACACGGAGACCTCGGGGACCTCCGGGCGGGCTTCAATGCGGCCGTGTCAGGGGCCGCGGGCAGCGGGAGGAGGGGGCGGCTCACGTGGATTTTTACAGATCTCCGCCTGCAGCCGGCCCGCGTGGCCACGCCAGGGCACCGCGGCGAACTTGGCGGCAGCGCCTGATCTCGGATCGAATCGTAGGCGTGGCTGGGGCTCGTCCCTTCTCCGAGATGCCCCCAGGCCGGGGGAGGGGGGCCCGGGGGGCCGGTTGCAGAAGCCAACAGCCACGGGGGTCCCGGGAACCGAGGACAATGCGGGGGGAGGCTGCCTGGGAGGGGCCGAGGGGGGATTTCGCAGAGCCGATTTGGAGCGCTCCTGCCCGCCTCCAGTCCCCTCGCTCCCTCGGGGGAAGCCGCGCTGACAGCGTCAGCGCTGCGGAGTGGCTTCCCAGCCTCTCCGTGAGAGGCAGCGAGGGAGCGCGCGCCCGCCAGGCTGCGGCTGCAACTTTCAGTCCCGTTTTTCCCCGGCACAGACGTTTCTGGTGGCTTTTGGAAGGCCGGCACTTGCTTCCCTTTAAGGGAGTGTGGTTTAGCTGGACCGCCGTTGGAGCAAGTCGGACGTCTGATGTGGGGTCCCCTCACCCCGACCCCTCCCCTGCAAAGCATCCCACCCACAACCGCAGATTCTTTTTGAATGAGTTAAAATGGATTAACAGTTTAGGTTTTATTATGTGGCTACCCTTCGCAGATGCCTTTTTGTTTTTTAACCCATTAGGAGTATTAGCTAAGGTTTCCAACCGTCAGTTAGGTATTTATGCTTATGTGTGTGTGTGGGGGGGTGTGAGGGGGGATCCCCGGTAGGGTTTATGACTTTTATTACATGTTTCACACTGTTCGAGAAATGGAGTTTTAAGCAACATACAATTAAATCTATATTGCTCTTTGGAGAAGGGCCAAGGAACTCGACAATCAATTAGTTTAGATCTTGGGATACTTGTTGCTAAAATCAAAGTATAAAACTGCAGCCCCAACGGATAGCTGCTTCCCCATTTTTCCTGGAATCCTGGAGCCACCACACAGAAAATGGCAATGGCCCCAATTTGTTTTTCTTGATTATTCTGCACAGATTAGCCTTTTTAAAAAAAAAATCACACTGCTTTCTGTTTTTCCCCTTTCTCACGCTGTCCTGCCTTCACCAGCCAGCTTTAGTTTTTAAAAACACATTTATTTTTAATTTGTAGTATTTGAAAATGAATTTTCCATTCACCCTGTCTCGCATCATCCCTTCTTCTTACCTGACACTAAGCAGGAAAACTGTGTTAATAACCACAATAATACACTGGTTTCCAGACAAAGGCAAAATTATATTCTTCATAACCACAGCAGGAAAGGGATGGGGGTACAGCCCCCGTCTCTCATCTGTCTCTTTAAATAAAGCACCTTAGAAAATAATCTCCTGCATCGAACTGAAACTGCTTCCTCCTTGAAAGCAACACGGTTCCCCCACCCTGGCCCTCTCTGAGCCAATCCTCTCAGCTGCCTAGCAGCCATCTTCCTGCCCTTGACCCTGGCTGGGGGTGGGGGTGCGCCTGTAGAGACTGGGGGCTCATGAGAAGGCTGTGGGGTCCTGCCCACCTGTACCTGGCAGCTGATAGCAAGTTCCAAAGAGGGGCTTGCTAATTTCGCCAATAATTCTTCCTTTCCCTCAGCATCCTCTCCTTACTGCCACCCAGGTTCCCTGAAAGGAAGGCGGGAGGAGTGGGGGGGGGCTGCACACATTCCCCTCCCCCCCATTTTCTTGTCTGCTTTTCAGGCCCAGCAACCCCTTCATCGCCTTCTCACTCATTTAAAAACACTGTGGCTTTGGGACTGACCAGGCCAATCGTTCAACTGTCATCTCTACCAGGATGGACGTCTAGAACATCCTTTCCTCTCCAAAAAAAAAAAAAAAAAAGATTCTGAACCAAGTGAAGTGATTGGGTGGCATGTCATTAACCTCTCTCCAGAAGCTTCCTTGGCCTCCTAGGGGATCGGGACACCAGGGGCGAAGGATCCTTTGCCTTCACCCGGTGCTGTGACCCTGCCCGCTGGAGGCCTCCTGGCTCCCACCCACCACTGTGCCCTAATTGGAAAGAGGGTCTGGGAAACATTTTCTCTGCACTAATTTTATATTTCCCCTTTCCCTCTGGCAACATTAAACATAATTTTGCGCTGTCATTGTCACTAAGATTGCGGTTTGTTGATGTCTCTACTTGGAAATACGACCCTTCTGCCTCCAACAGGCAGCCCTCCCTGTATAGCTTCGGGGAGGCCCCTTCTCCATCAGGGACCAGGGACCTCAGGATTTCTGTGAAAACACAGAGGGGGGGGTGGGGAGAGAGGGAGAGAGAGAGAGAGAGAGAGGCCAGAAGGGTCCCTACCAGAACCCCACAATCCTTTCAAACCCCCTTTCCCTATGACAGCAGAAGCTAATGGGTTTTTGATGTGCATTTGGTTGTTGGCTTGTTTGTTTAATAAAATCCCTGTTTTTTTTAAGGTCTGGGTGTCTAGGATGTGTAACCACAGCCACACCACTTTTAAAATGTCCCTTTGAATTTTTAAAAATTTTGTTTTAGTGTCTGTCCCCTTCAACTTCTCTCTGTTCTTTATCCCTCTTTCGCCCCCCTCAACCCCCTCCCCCGCCGTACATTTTCTCTGGCTAAGCAACAACCTGCAGGCCCAGTGGCCACGTTCCTGGAGATAAAATCCATTTACCCCCAGTTATCTGGGCCTTTGCTAACAGACCAGAGCGACAAAGATGAAGCTATTTTCATCCCCCAGGCCCTGCCCCTCCATTTTCTTTCAAGTGCCAGCCTGGAGGGGCTCCGGAGTTGGGGCAAAGGTGCCCCGCATCCCTAGCTGTGCTCCCTGGGCCTCGTCATGGTCCTGGTTGCTTTTTCTGTGTTTTGCTTCCCTTTGGAGGAGCTGCTCTTACTGTCCAGTCGCCACAACAGGGTTTCAGAGCCTGTTTGCACCAAGGCTGGTGGGTTGCAGAGTGATTATCTCATTTCGCCGGTGCAGAGTGAGACCGCTTGCAGCCCCTGGGTCAAGCATTCAACGGAGGGCCCATGTCACAGACCCAACCCGAAGGTTAATATTCCCTCATTAGCATCTCCATAGTTTGCTCATTGCCCGGATCTCGGGTCCTAGCGGCTGCCTTCTCCCTGCTTTCCTCTCGAATATTCACTCTCATGTTCCCCTCTTCACAGCCTTACACTCTGCCAGACTCCTAGTGGATCTTTAAACTAAGCACTGAAAACTCCATCCATTTCCAAACAGTTTGCCTGTTTTCATCCTTTCCTCCATCCACGCCTCTCTCTCTCCTCCATGCCCGTCATTTACAAATGTATTCTGCTTTATTTGAAGGAGTTCACTTCTCCCATTTTACTTTCTCCCCCCCCCCATTCTTTCATTCACGGCTAGGAAAAGCCAAAGATACAAAATGGCCAAGTTCAGCTGCATGTAGTCGGGGGGAGCCACCCATCCCAGCCACCTAGAAAGAAGCAAAAGGTTTATAATGACAGAAGAAACAACAAAGAAAAAAAGAATTGCGTTTGCGGCTTAAGTGGGAGAGTGCGTTTGTGGCTCTGTATCTGTGTGTGTGTGTGTGTGTGTGTGTGTGTGTGTGTGTGTGTGTGTGTTTGAGATTTCTTTGAACTGCCTTTGTGCTGACTGGACAGTGGTGTTCGCCGAAGCCAGTCACAGTATAGGGACTTTGAGTTAACCTCTTATATCAAATGAATCTTTTCATTTAGAGACCAATAAATCTCTTTTTCTAGCTACCTTCTACAGACCCAGCCTGAGCTCAGGGAGACAAAACTGGGGCTTATAATAAAGATCAGAGAAAGTTTGCCAAAGTTATTATTTTTCCCCCTCCATCCTTTTGTCGCCAACCTGAAAAATCCCCCATCCAACAAATAAAAAGTTTAGGTTACTAGCAGCATTTCCTCCGTGAGCAGAGGGTTGGAATTTCTTTCTCTTTTCACAGCAAGCCTGTTGACTAAAGTAGGGTGGTTTCTCAGCTTAGACACTGAAATGATTTATAGTTTTTCAACAAGTCATTATTTTGTTGTGTTGTTTAGGTGGGGCTGAGACCATCTAATCATCGGTGTAAGGCTTGGGGGAGGGGGATCATCTGTGACCGAGGGGACAGCTAACAGCACAACATGAAAGCCAGTCGGGTCTCCGGGGATGGAATTTGGGGAAAGACCCTGCACACGTCTGCTCCTAGGCTGTAAAGAAATACATTGTTAACTACGACAAAATAGACAATACCCTGGGCTCTGCCTTCACTCAGAAGCTGGGCTACTTTCAAGATTTTTTAGCAGCACTGTTCATTTTGATGGGGTTTCTGGGCCATTTGAAATTCAACCTTTAGCTAGCCTGCTCATGGGGCTATGGTTACAGAATTCATTTTCTGATTTACTACCCTTCCTCCTATATTTTCTTTATTTCCTGATAGCCTCCCAGGGGGCTAATCTTTTTTTCTTTTTTCCCTTTCTTTTATATTTCCCAGTTTTGTTTTCCCCACAGCCGGCTCACTGGTTTTCCTGTTTCGACTGATCGCTCATTTGCTTCCTTTCTCTCTTTCCTTCCTTGAGAGAAAGAGGAAAAGAAAAAGAATGGGGGGTGGGGGTGGGGGTGCTTCCAAATGGTTCCCCTCTAAGTGTTATTAATTACTCTTACAAGGCAGACGATTCTTAACTAATAACAAAGTAGTAAATTACCACTGACTTTCAAATATTTCTCATTTGTCAGCTCTGATTGATTTGATTAATATTCCGCTCTTTGAAATCATTTTAGCCGCTCTGACTGTCAGCTCTACCCACCAGGCAAAGAGCAGCTCACCCCTGCATGGCCCCTGCCCCTCTGCTTTTGACTCTACATGTGAAGTTTTGGTTTTCATCCTGAGGCCCAGGATTCTAACCGGGAAGCAGAATCAGAAAGGTTCTCCCGCAGCCAGGGCGGTGTGGATGGGCAGACCTGCATATGTTCAGTGACTTATAGGTAATTTTGAAAACATGGTGGAGCAGGTTAATTATATTTAAAGGACCAAATGATATCCATACCTAGGTCTCCCGAACATTTCCCCCCTCCAGATTCAAGGCTAAAAGGATGGCTTTTTAAAAAGATTCCTAAACTCAGGAAACGCACCCAAGCCAAGCCCTATTTCTCCTTATCCGCCCGGATACCATTTCTAAAAAGAAGCGGGCTTATCCTTTGCTCACCTATCATAGATGGGGATTAGTGGTGTGTGTGTGGGGGGATGGGTCAGGGCCAAAAGGCCTCCCACTCCTGAGGCACCCAGAAGACCCCACCTTTTGGGAAGGGGGCTATATTTTCCAAAGGTCCTTTCCCCTCCCACCATCATATCCAGAATGCAATTTTTGACACCATCAATACCCGCTGCCTTCAATACCTCTTGAGTTTTAATCTTAATTATATTATTAAGCGAAGGACTGTGCTGTCAGGGAATTGAACGTGATTTATGACGTCTGCCTATTAAAGGATCGATTGTGAATATCGCCACTATCATCTATCAATATTCCTAGGCCGGGGGTATTGCTTGCTGCGCGGTGGTTATTTGCGATACCGAACGAAATGATAGACTGCAGAAAAAGACTATTTCTTCCACGCAGGACGAGCAGCGGAAGCAGGCGACTCCGCGTGTTTCCACCACACCTCACACCCAGAGAGAGTTTAAAGACTTTTTAAAAATGTTAAAACCAGTGAATTCTTCCTGGGATCTAGTAGATGGGAAACCAGAGTCGATTTTTTAGGGAAAGAGGCAACCTCTGAAGGTCGATAGCGGGCCAAGCGTTTTCTAGCTGCCAAGTGATTCGCAGTGAGACTCGAAGGAAAAAAAAAAACCAAAAAACACAACAACCAGGGGACCCCTTTACAGGAGGGTGGCTGGATGAGGGCTGGTGGGGGTGCTAGAGGCAGACTATATTTTTGGAGCAGATGTCCGGGCTGTGACTATGTCCAATTTTGGGGCTCACTCAAGGCTCTCTACTCCGAGCCACCCCTACAACGACACTTTCACCTGCTCCCGCCTCCTCTGCAAAGGTGGAGGCGGGTGCGAAACGCGCAGCGGCTGAGCCCGGAGGAGCCTGAGCGCGGAGGCCTTTTGTCTCCAGACAGAGCGCCACAGCGCCAGCTTTTTACTCGGGGCACGGCACGGGGTCACCGGCGAGTCTCAGCCCCTGCTTTAGGGGGATGGGAGGGAGATGCGGTGAATGGAGCCAAACTCCCGCCTGGGACAGAGGCTGGAGCACCCCAGCGGGGTGGGACGTGGAGCGCGGCTTGGCCTGCGCCCTGCTCCTGCCAGGGGTGCGCCCCAGGACGCCGAGGCCCAAGACTCCCCCCTCGGGCTCCTGAGGCCCCAGGGTCGGTCAAGCGGCTCCTGGCAGCGCCCGGAAGGCGCACCCACGTGGAGTATCCCGCCAGGACCTGGGCCTGGCCTTCCCCGCCCTCACGGCACAGTCTGCTTTTCTCCAGCGTTCCAGAGCCAAGAAGACGGCGTCGCGAGAGCACCCCTGCAACCTGCTGGCCCTCCTCTCCCCGGCCACAGGCCTGGGGCCCACGCGGGGCAGGCCACTTGTCGGAAGGCGACCAAAGCAGGGGGGAGGCCACGTTGGCGCGGCTCCTGGTTGCCCGCAGCCCCTGCCTCTCCAGGCCACGAAAATGTGTTGCGCGCCAGAAACCTCAACCCCCAGCCATGCCATCCACCCCACTATCCAGTCACCTGTCCCCCAATCTCAGCTTCCCACTCGGGAGGCTGCCCTGGTCACGGTGCTCTGTCCTCAGGTTTGTAGCCTCCCAGGGCTATGGACACACTGACTGGCACGTAGTAAGCACTCAATAAATGTTAGCTGCTGTTCTCATATGAGTACATCTGGCTTCCTCCCTGAGTACCTTCTCTCTCACACACATTAGACCAACTGCTATCCACCAGCTTCCTCTGCCCCTCTGAGCCCTGGAGCCAAGGCCCTGCACCCCGGACAAGCTGGAAGAAACACCCAGGCCTCTGCCACTCCTTCCCCCTTCCCCGGGATGAATGTTCAGGCCTGGGCCACCATGAGCAGAAGACACTGAGGCCCGAAGCCAGTGTCAGCAGGTCCCTAACGCGCCCGCCCATGGCAGTGCGGGGGAGGGGCATTTCGGTTCAATAGCATCCTTGGGAACCTTTGGTGAGAAAAAGTGTGTGTATTGGAAGGGGTGGGGGAGACCAGGGACAGGCACAGGCAGGAGGAGCAGGAAGAGCTGGCTACGAAACGTTTTTCTTCTAGAAACAATTCTTTGGGTAAGCCTTTCATCGGCCAGCGTCACTACCTACACGTACGGCGCCAGGTAGCCGGATTTTAGCTTGCGACCTTAAATAAATATAACTCCGCCTTCCTGATTCTTCTCATCAGTAATATTAATAATATTGTTGTTGTTGTTTTGCAAACGACATTTCAGCCCCAGCAGGCCCCGGAGGCAGCAGCCTCACCCAGATCGGCGGTCACCTGCTGCGCTGCGACTGGGACTCCCCGCTCCCACGTCTGTTCCCTCCCCCACCCCAGGCTGATGGATGCTCTTGGATGTGGACCCCTTTAAAAGTGACAAATGTCTTGTCAATACGGACCATCCATCCCCTCTGGCTTCCTAATCATTTTTCGGTGCGAGGAAGGACCCAGGCGCAGGCCCAGCGGCGCGTGTCACGCGGCCCGCATTGTACCGTAATCGCCAAAACCTTGGCCTAATTTGCAGCTAATAGATCTCGAGCAAGGAAGTCGGGAAGAAACCAGTTGGCCTAAGGAGCTAGATTTAAGCTTTGGAGGGATCGCAAACTTAGGGACTGGAAGGAGGATGTGAGTCATAGGATTCCCCCCCCCGGCCCCTCCCACACACGACTGAGCTTCTCCCGGCTCGGCCTTTGGGGACGCGGCCCTTAGCTCGCTGCGGCCTGTGTCCCTTGCCGCTGTCTTCTATGACTCCGGACCACTGTGCGTCGGGGGCGCCCTTCGCCTGGCTTCTCCTAGCCCCCGGGAGGAGGCGCTGGTGCCCGGGTCAGCCTTTGGTCCCTCCCAGCCGGCGTCCTGGAGCCCCCATTCACAAAGCCCCGCTTGGTGGAGGACACACACACACACACACACACACACACACACACACACACACCCAAAAGAGGGGAGTTTGATCTTGCCTCATTGGCGTCTGGGCCTGAAAGGAAAATCCAGGCTTGACGCCCGGCTCCCGCCTCCGCCCCTCCACCCCCTCCCGCCTCCCCCATTCCCCTTCAACCCCACCCGCCACCCACACTCGGCTCCGCAGCCGGGCCCCGAGCGAGCTCCGCGCGTCTGGGCGGGAGCCCAGGGCTCCCCGGGTTCAAAGGGCCGCAAGCCCCCAGGGAATGCCCTCCTCGCTGTGCCCCGGGGGCAGAAGCGGACTGCTGGGCGGTGGGACCGGCCTGGGCCACGGTAGGAACCGCGAAATCTCCCTCTTCCCTAAGTAGGGCTCGTCCCGGGGGAGGGCGCAGGGGAGTTCGGACCCCGCAGGGACAGTTGCGCCCAGGCCGAGCAGAGGCCGAGCCCAGGCCGCCCCGGCAGGCACCCTGGGCCCCACCAGGCGGTCACAGGCCTGTGCCCACGTGTGTGCATGGCCACGGGCGGGGGCGTGGAGCCTCTGCAGGCCGCGATGCGCTCTGCACACCCCGGGGATGATTACCGGGTCCCCACCTCCCTCCAAACGGCCTCGGCTCCTGGAAAAAGCCTTTAATCTGACATTAAGCGTTTTTCGAAGTTTGATTCTTTCTAAAGGAGAGTTCTTGAGTTAACTGGCTGTAAACACAATTAATAGTTATTAACATGCAAAAAGCAAAGACGTTGTGGTGTTTAGAAGGATATTGGTTTCTCTCTGGCTCACACTCTCAAGCGTGGAAAGAAGCTTGAAATCTGAAAATATCCTGATTAGATTATTAGAGCTGATTATATGGTGACCCCCCCCCATTCTCTAATGCGATTCCTCTCCCTTCTCCCTTCCTCGGGCTCCCTTGTTCTCTCGCTCTCTTTCTCCTTCTAGTCTCCATCTCCCTCTAATCCAGGAGTCATTAGCAACACCCTCTGGCTACATGTTTTGCATCAATGAAACATTGTGACATAGTTGTAATACAAACTCTGCCGCCTTGCACTGCATCTTGCGGTAGGAAGTGTAATAGCAATAAAAATCATTTTTCATCTCCAGGCATTATTCGGTGGGGAAAAAAAACAACAACAAAACACCAGAAAATCTGAGTGTGAGAAGAGGGGGTGGAGGAGAGAGAAATGGAGGGAGGCGAAGGAGGGAGGGAGACAGAGAAGGAGGGAAGCGAAACCTTGCCAGTTTACAGACTTCTCAAAAAACGGTGGGCATGTCGATTCAAGCATATCATTTGCTGTGCTCCACTCTTTTCCGTTTTTGTCCCTGCTCCTCACCGCTGTCCCTTGGTGGACCCCGGGACCCTCTCAGGAATTGCCTCTTAGCTCCCAGGATCTCTCAGCAGCTCCTTTCTCCCTAAGGTAGCATTCCTCCTGGCAAGAAAGCCCCGGGACTCCCAGGAGGCCGCCCACCCCTCCGCTGCTGGCTGGGGTGAGGGGTCCCCATGCAATTCCTGCTAGGAAATCGGGGCCTCTTTCCTGTATGGACTCTCAGGCATCTTTCCTAGTCTGATGCGGAAAGGACAAACCATCCAGAAAGCCAACCTGGCTATTTTCTTAGCTCAGCCCTGTAATTTCTAAGCTGAGTGTCTCCGAGAGCCTCCTAAGCTGCAGCGAGGAGTGTTGGTTCCAAAGGAGAAGGCACTTCCTCCATCGCCTGCCTGCCCTTCAGGAGCTCAACCTGCTAACTCAGGAAGGAAGGGTTTCTATGTTGAGTTTGCTCAGGCGGGGAAATTTGGGGGCTTAAGCACCACCACGTACACACTCTACTCCACCCCCTACTTTCCAGTTCAGCCAGGGTTCTATGTGGAATCCACTGAGCTTCTTTACACACAAAAAACCAAAAACGCATTGCAGTCAATTCGAAAAAGATTCCAAATTACATTAGGAAAAGATTCGGTGTCCCGCCCCCCCCCGCGCCTCAAAACAAAGAAGCCGCACAAACCCTCATATTACCACAAGGCAGACACTCTAGTTTTACACCACGTTTAGCATCGTCGCAGGAAGAAAATCTTGTTCTGTGAAATTTGTTTGTACCAATAACACCTGTCTCTGGGGTGGTGCGTTTTGCAACAAATTAAAGCAAAGACTCACCATACCGCGAATTACATTTTCTCTATAGTTTTTGGTTGCCAGAACTTAAGAGTGGGGTGAATCTCTGAAGTTACAGAGGGTCAGATGCCCAGTTGCACCTTAGAGAGAAAGGCGGTGCAATTTGTAACTTGTCCTCGCTGCCGTCACTGGCCGATAGACGCCAGGTTTAGGGGCTGTATTTTGTGGTCAGCAGAGCCGAAGGCCGCGGGGTACGAGGTTCCAATAGCCTGGCCACTGGCCTGACAGAGCCCCTCTGATGTCTGACCAGAATGAGTGGATTTCGGTGGAAATCTAATTGGGAAGGATGACTTCATAGGAACCCGTTTCATGGGAAATATTTTCATGGGTCACAGGCTGAGCGGCCCGAACTCGGCGGCCCGAACCTATGATCTCTGAGAAAACATCTTTCATGTATTGTATCTTTTCTACCAAAATAGCACTTTAGACTTGCTGAAATTGTACCTATATATATTTTTTTCTCTTCCTCCTGTTATTTCCCCTTGATCCCAATGCAGACATGGTGCGATATGTCGGTCACAGATAATGGGTTTTAGCCGGTGGGAAGAAGATTGAAGCTTCTCTTAGGGTTTTGGGGGAAAAGTCCGGGGACTGTCAAGTTAGGCTGCGCCAGGCTGAGAGGCATGGCCGCGTAATTCCAGTTTCCGCAGCGAGGTGGCGCTCCAGGGCACGGCAGCGCGCCCGGCTGTCCGCCGCGTTCCCGCTGCGGGGCCGCGGCCACCGAGCAAGGTGAATGCCGGCTTCCCAACGCCTCCGCGCGAAAATCCGGGAGCTCTCCGGCCCGCAGGGCCGACGGTCGGTGGGTGGGCGAAGGCCGAAGGCCACAGCCGGGGAAGGCAGGCGACGGCGGGGAGCGCGGCCGAGCCGTGGCGGGACACACTCTGGGCGCGGTGGCTCCGGGGTATTCCGTCAAGTTCGAGTTTGCGGTGGGACCCCGGCGGGGCCGACGCGGGGATGCGGGGCCCCCAGAGGCTCGGGGACCGACACGCGGGGCTCAGCCTCCGCCCAGGCGTGGAAGGCCGGGTCCAAACGCACCAAGGGGGTCACCCAACCCCTGTGCCCTGGCTCAGGACTCTCTCTCTCTCTCTCTCTCTCTCTCTCTCTCTCTCTCTCTCTCTCTCTCTCTCTCAGGGAAAAAAAATAAAGAAAATCTTATGCACTGGATGGATATTGTTGTGTCCCCCAAACTAGGTAGGTTTCCTATTTGTTAGGTTTTTCTTTTTCCTCTCCTTTCCTGTAATTTTCCTTCCCTTCCCTTTCCTTCTCGTTTTGCCTCCCTTCTTCTTTCCTTCCTTCCTTCCTTCCTTCCTCTCTCTCTCTTTTTCTTCTTTCTTTTTTGGGCTTATTTCTGAGAGCTGGCTCTATCTGGGTGGGGAGAGAAAGAGAGAGAGATTAACACTACAGGTAGAAGACCCAGCATTGGGCAAATGGCAGCAAAACAGAAGAAACTATTTCGATTTCTTGAACGCACTTCCATGCACGCGATTTCGTTTCCACACTTCCACTTCCCACCGGGCATCTGACAAGCCCTAAGTCAAAGACCACAGAGAGGAAATGCCTTTCACCCACCACGCTCAGCCTGTGGTCTTGGGGGCCCTTTAAAATAATTTCTGAAACAATAATCGAAATACTAATAGTGATAGATACAATGAACAGCATGGCCACCCTGCATGAATGTCCTCGTGGGTTGGCAGCTTCAATCCCGGGCCAGAGCGAGGCCGGCGGGTGGCTTTAGGCTGGGCCCCCTTTTCGGCAGTTCATTGCATCATAACTCCCTGAAATTTGGACTGTCCCCCTACCTAGTGGCTTTGGGTATCCGGCCTGGGCCCTGGCCGCCTCCGGGAAGCTTCACTGAGGCTGCACCGGGTCACTGACTTGTCACCAGCTGCATTTCTTTTAGCCTGCATTTCCGGCCACCTCACCTTGATTGAAGTTTTCTAGTATAAATGCAGGAATTTTCAGCCCAATTTAGGAGTCTACAGACACTCAGAGGGTCAGGTCATTAGGAATGTTAACGTGGTGACCAAGAATTATAAACATGATCTAAAAGTCTCTTCCAATTCATTTCTTCAAGTATTTATTTGACTTAAGTGATGAAAAGTGACAGTTGTGAAATAGACAGCTTTTAAAAGTAATGAAGTCAGATGAGGCTTTAACCTGTCGATTGCTATAAATCAACTTGAAAAAAGACGAATGAAGAATATGATTTGGGCGCCTAAGAGCCAGCATTTGCTGGGCCGACTGTGGGTCCTGAAACCAGCCTACAAGCTCAGTCAGAGGGCTGGCAGGGAAGCCTCGCATTTGGAGCGTGGCCCTCTGGGGACCCAGCCGGCTTCAGACCCAGGCTGCCTATGGGTGACATTTTGATGAGGCTGGGTCTCCATTTCCACTTAGACTTCGGCCTCGGATTTGGGCCACTGCAGTGTGTCTGGACAGATGACCCCAGCCCTCAGCAAAGCTGGAAATTCAGAGGGGCTGACATCCAACCCACAATACAGATGGGTGCTCAGCCCAGCTCCCCAGCCGGTTGAGGGTGTCAACTTCCTTCTCCAGCCTGGTGGGGAAGGGCCAGAGCCTGCAGGAGGCCCTGATCTTACTAACCTTTTGGAAATGGTGGCGGCAGAGGCGTGGGGAGTAAGGTGAGGAAGATGAGCAGAAAACGGAATTTCTCAGAGGTCTCTGGAGGCTGGTGGGTTTTGGGTTCTCAGTGACACCCAGTGGCCCTAACCTGCTAGGGAAACCAGTCAAGGGCAGGGTCTGGGGTCCCATGATGGGGGCAAAGTCTCAGTTCCGCACCCATCCCACTCCCAAAGTCCAGACATGTCTGCTGAGGAAGGTGAACTGGTGGGTGTTTTAAAATAAACTTTACACATTTTCTTGGAGATCTCAGCTCCCCACAGCTGCAATTTAGGTCATAGCCAGACATGGGACAGTCCTCTTCCCAGTGTCTTCAGCCCGACTCGGGTGTCCAACGTACCCCGCCCGCCCACCCCGGAGGCCCGGGATGCTGTAGTACAAACAACAGGTCCTGGTGCTCCCCTGACCCCCGCACCCCCTTCCCCTTTCGTCCTCAGTTCTGGGGTCAACAGGAAAGAGGGGGAGCACCTCTCGTCCCCTCTGCCCCTTGACCATGGAGAGCAGTCCACAGAAGGCCAGGAGACTGCGACCGATTTGGGGACAAGCGCCTGCCTGGTGGGGCTGGCTGTCTGTGGCCCGAAATTCACTTAGCTTAAAATTCCCACACTTGGCTGGAGGCTACGACCCAGAGGACCCCTCAGGTCCCAGAGAAAGTGAGGGGGAGGGAGAGTGCAGTGGACCACGCCCTCCCCTGGGACTGTCGCCAGCGCCCGGGGGTGGGGTGGGTGGGGGTGCGAGGGGGCGAGCAGAGCTGGTGGCTGCTTTCGGCCCCATCCTGGCCTGGGAAGCCTCCCCGCGGCCTGGGGGCCTGATGCCGACCTCGGGCAGCGTCCTCTCCCTGCTTTGAAGAGCGGGACGCGAGAAGGGAGGCGCCCACCTGGGTCGCACCAGGCTCCCGCCCTATCCGCGTCCCCATTGCCCCCATAGGTCAGCTGGTCCTGAAACCTGCCGGCCCCGGGACTCCGCGGTCGGATGCGCGGTCACTGCCCCCCGCCCGCCCCGCTGGTGCCAGGGTTCCCCGCTTCCCAGGCTGGGGTGCCTGGGGCGCGGGGGAGAGGGGACCGTAACTTCCAGTTTCCGTCCGGGGCGGTGGGAAAGACGCTGGAGCGGGCCAGGGGGAGGGACGCTCCTCCTCATACTCGGTCCCGAGGCCGCCGGGACTCGGCCGGTGGACGCGTCCTCGCCCGCCCGAGCGTTTCCATAAATCAGGCCGCTGGCAGGCTGCTAATTAGCTCAGGCCGAAAAGAATAGAAAGAGGGAGAGTCCAGTAGTGTTCGGGGGGTGGGGGTGG
>NW_017731385.1:2378008-2386618 GCF_001890085.2 Hipposideros armiger
GGGGAGCTCGGTAGGTGGGAGATGAGAATTTCCCCGGGACCAACAGGAGACTCCTGGGGTCGCCGCAGCACTCCCCCACCCGCGGAGGCCACCGCTGTCACTTCCCCCCCAGTCGCGGCCTCCAAGCTGGGGCCTCCCGATCGCACGCCTCGCGCGCCGCGCGCACCCCCACCTTGGACACGGCGCGCCCACCCACGCGGAGGCCCCCTCTCCCCCTGGCCCGGCCAGCTCGGCATTAATTAACTCTCTCCTCGCCCCCTGCAATATCTCAGGACTTTCAAAACTCATGCCCGGGCGTTTCCTCCTAAGCCTGAAGCCTGATCCTGGGACAATCACTAGGAGAAGAGGGGACTGGGTCTGGAGGAAGGTCGGACCCTGCAAGGCTTTGGGGCGACGCCCCCCCCCAAGGATTGCGGGTTGTGTGGGGCAGCAGCTCGTAACCCTATTCCTCCGACGCCCATGCAAAGGCGAAACGGGTCATTCCAGATTAGAAATAACCCCGAAGTTGGACTCGTGATTGCCATGGAAATCCGAGGCTGAGGACGCGGCGAGCGAGCGCGACTGCTGTTTATTTTCTTTCTTTTCCTCCCCCCACCCTCTTGCAGCCGCCGGGCTCAGCGCCCCTCCCCGCTCCCCCGCCCTCCGCCGGGAAGGGGCTCTGCGATGACATCACCGCGGAGACCCGCGGCCTCCCCGCCCCGGGCCCGGGACCCCGGAGCGGAGATTGACAGGTGTCGCTCGCTAGGACAATGCTTTCCAGGTGTCACCGTCACAGTCTCATCCCTCCTAACCCGCCCTCCGTGCCCTGTTCACTCCCAGCTCGCCTACCCCTCCTTTTTCTCCTCGGAGGGAAGAGCCCTCATCTCCTTCCCTCGACTCCTCGCGTCTGGGCCCCGGGGCCGGGTCTGCAGAGGCGGAGCTGGGCCGGCCCCGCAGGGCAGCGGCGGCGGGCACTCGGCCTGCTGCCCGCCGCGGGGCGGCTCGGGGGCGCCCGCAGCCCCGGGAAGGGTCCGGGCGGCGGCACACAGAGGGCAAAGGGGGAGCGCGCGTGTGTTTTAAAGGAATCAGGCGGTCTCCGGACCTCCCTGCCTTCGCTCTCCACCCCCACCCCCACACACATACTATAACAGACGCGAAGATAATCTTGCCATCTGGCAAATCCCAAATTTGGCGACTAAGCTCGGAAAGAAACGGCGACGTGTCCTGCCGGGCGTAGGTGGCCGGTCCTGCCCGGCTCCCGGGAGCTGCGGCGAGGACCACGAGCTCGCCGGGCACTGCCTGCACCTCGGCCGGAGCCCCCATCCCTGTCCCGACCCCCTAGACTTTGCGTGGCTTTTCCCCCCACTCGGGGCAGTGGCTCTGGGTGTGGGCAATGGGGGCTCAGGAATTGTGGGGCTCCCGGCCCAGAGTCCCCCAATACCGCCTCAGTGAGCTCAAACCCAAATTCAGCTTCATTATGTAACAGCGAACGTACTTTACGGCCCGGCGGCCTGTCGGCGGCGATTTAGACCATTTGGTGATAAGAATCATCACACTTATTAGATTTCTTCAAAGCCATGGGGGTTTTCTAGCTGCTTCTTCTTGTTTTTTTTTTTTTTAATGTTTCTTTTTTTTTTAAGGAGGGCATTTATGCTAAATTGCCCAGTGCTGGTGTGATAACTGTCAAAAGTTTGACATCAAAGGAGCTAATATTATTCAGTTACCAGAGAAGCTGTCTGTCTAAATAAGAATATCTTAATTACTGCATGACAAAGGTAGGAAAGGGGTCGGACCCGAAAGGCTTTTGATGCGCCATCTATATTAGACCGATGCGCCGCTCTTAATCAGGCCTAGCCCGATTTCCTCTCCTCTCCCCGTCGGTCCTCTGAACTTTATAACTATATGTAAACACGTTGTCATTGGGGACGTAATCTTCTCGCGCTCTTATTAGAAGAAATTTCCATCCCCTCCCAGTTCTAGATTAGGCAGCGCGGAGTCCGCTCCGTCATTGAAGGGACTAAGGTTTCGTGGACAATAATGTGGCAATTGTCGATGGTTTGTGACCCATAAAATGTGGAGGTGACTGTTCTGGCTTTGGTATGTAATTATGCAAAACACTTTCCATAAAGACTTGCCATTCGATCTAATGGCAGTCCCTGCGGTCTATTTCAAAAAGGGAGGCTCTATATACAAGAGGGAAAAGTAACATTTGTTTTAACACAGGTTTTATGGGGGGGGGGATGGATACATACAAACACATCGCAACGCCTCCCAAAGTATTTTGTTTTTTGAGTCAAATTAAAATAATTACGAGGGCGTTTAATAAGTTAATCATAGCAACACGGCCCATCCAAACACAGAGGGAGGGGGTTCAGACTGCAGCCCACCACCACCTCACGACCTGGGACTCCGCTTGAGTCACCTCCCACTTAGGCAGGGGTGAGGTGCGACTGTGTCTCCACTCAGTCCACCTGGGTGCCCCGCTGGGCTCTGAAGCCCGAGTCTAGGGCTAAGATTACGGGAAGGGTGGGCCAGGTCTCCACCCCCAAATCTTGTCTGTGGAATTATTTGGCAGAGGGCGGTTTAACAAAACAGCCCTCTCCCAAAAGCCCTTCCCCTATTCCCTTGCCCTGTAGTGCCCTCAAGCCCCCAGGATTTAGGGATCCCCAGGAAGGCCGGTAGGAGGGGGTGTCTGGGCAGGAAGCAGTGCCTGAGTGGGATGTCTAAACCCCAGCTCAGATACGTCAGCGGCCGGGCAGACTCCCAGCATCTAAAGGGGCCCCAGCACCTTTGCAAGCCACCTGAGGTTTTATTTTGTTTAAAAAAATAATAATATAAGACATTTAGAAGGGCCTGAAGGGGGAGAAGTGGAGTGAGATGGGAAGTCGTCACTGGTCGCTGGTCGCTGTTGCTTCTCAGTCACCCCACGGGCCCCCAACCCTCCTGGAGACGCGCCCCCCCACACGCGGAGCCTCTCAGCGCCCCGCTCAGCGGCCTCGCCGCCCCCTGTAAAGTGACGTGGCAGTGTGAGCCCCGCAGACGCGGGCGACAGGGGATTTTTCAAGGGGGAAAAGATGATTAAAAGAGAGAATCATCTAAATATCAAAGTGACACATGGGGAGACCCGGAAAAAAATATTTAAGCTAATGAAAAGCAAATAAAGAAGCGGGCACTTGGGCTGGGAAATTAAATATTATGTTTAAGATGGTGCTTTTGGTGAGGGTTTGAAGATTTCCGATTCATGTACACATAATAAACACTCAGGTTTGTCATCTGGAGGTGCAAATCTGAAAGATATTCCAACAAATGAAGTGCCGGCAGAGAGAGGAATAAAGGGATCGGCCTGTCAGGGGTCAGGCAGCCTGAGATTGCTTCTAGAGATCTTTTGAAAATTTCACACGATTGAAGGCTTAGGGGGCTTCACTGCGCTCGCATTTCAAACTCAGATCAGTGGGATCACAATAAAAAATAGAGGGCTGGAAAATTTTGATGCAAAGATGGCCACGGGCTGCAGGGTTTCTCTCACTAGCTCTCCTGCTCTTTTTTTTTTTTTTCTTTCCGAGACATTCTGACATGGCTATGATCCTCTGGATGACAGAATCGTCAAAAAAGAAAAAGAAAATTGCGTCTTGTCTCTCGTAACTTCCTTTCAGTGACAAGGAATTTAGGGTCTTATTTCCAGTGGAAGAGGGGGGTGGGGTGGGGAAATGATCCTTTCCTAGCAAGCACAGCACCATCGCTCAAAGGAGTTTTGCATTTCATAATTAATGACCTACTCCTCTGGATACCCTTACACCTATGTGTATGCACACACAACTTTAGCCACTAAACGGGGAGATTGGCCGGGCTGTCTCCTATTTCCTGGGAGTTAATGCTCACTCATATTTTGCCCAGCCCCCTAAGATGTCAGCACATTCTGGTTCAAAAAGGACACAGCAAAATCAATTGTCTCTGTGATTGATCCACCAGGGGAGGGGGGGGAATAAAAGGAACTGGGGAGGGAGTGTTCTATGAAAACAGATCAAACTAAGGAACTCTGAGATGACACCAGGCTGAGGAGATGCAACAAAAGCTGGTTAGAGGCAGCCAGGGCTCAAGAACACTCCGTGAACAGCCAGATCCCATGTCCATTATGCTAAAAATGGGAATCCTCTAAAACGAATTTCTATGGGTTTGCTGAACTTTAGGAAGAGCAGGGGGGAAAAGGACAAATGCATTATCCCTTTGCCCATTTTAATTTTTACCTGGCTAGACAACCAACAACAAAGTACTTGGGGGGGGGAGGATAATCCAAATTAGTTGGGTTTCAGGAACTCTGAGACCAAGAAGAGTAAAAGTCAGCTGCCTGAGAACTTCCCTTAAGTGCATATATTAGGGGGTTTCTGTGGAGGGACCCCACAGATGAGCAGGAGACCAGTATCAAGAATGTCGCCTGTTTCCCTGAAGTATCAACTCAAACCGTTAATAACGCGTGCTCTGTAACAGGTGGGCAGAAAGGGAAGTGGAAGAGTTGCTCTAACTGGTTTTACAAGTTCAAATCCATGACTCCTCTAGCGTCTGCCAGTTGAGGCAGCCGCCCGGGACTTGGGGCGCCGAGACAGAACCCTACAGTCCTTCAGGGTTGGCGCAACAAGACCCCACAGGCCGCAGAACTGGCGGGACAGGTCCCAACCGTCCCAACGTTGGTGTGCCAGGCCGAGTCCCTCGGCCCTTGGCGCCCTGGGTTTGGTGATTCCGGGAGGAAGGCGGGAGAAAAGTGGGTTGTGTGCACCCCTCAAGTCCCACATCTGGCGCCTTCGCAGACACCCAAGTTGCCAATTCCAGCGGCAGAACTTCCCGCCCGTCCTGGAGGTTTTGGAGAGCGGCCCTGTGTCTCCAGGGCAGCCGCTACCCTCAGATGAGCTTTTCCAAATACTTTCCCTCCACCCCCCAGATTCCCAGTTAAGGAATAGAGAGAGCAGGTCCTAAATACAACTTTTTAAAACTTGTGTAGAGATGCAAACGAAGGGGAGCCTTCTCTTCTCAGAAGGGCCACCCACGGGGCTCTCAATCTCGCTTTTTCTCGGTCTCCCACGTAGGATCCAGACCCCCAACGGGGCTTTCAAAGAGGGGATGGGGGACTTGTGCAATGAATACGATAGGGTTAGTCCGCTTCCAGGAGAAGCGCTTGGGGTGAAAAGGGGCCGTCGGTATAACCAGAATGGAGCAGGGAGACGCAGGAGGGGACCTGAGCTAATGGGGACTGCGCGGTCTTGGAGCCGGAGCCGCGCGGGTTGCCCAGCTGGGAGGTGGCGCAGCCGGGTGAGCGCTTCCCTGAGATCGACGCCACCGAGAGCGCACCGAGCGCCGGGGACTTGCCCTGAGCCAGTCTAGAGAAGGAACCCAGGCTTCTCCCGCAGGATGTTGCCCTGGCGCAGCCCTCCCTGCGGAGCGCAGAGCCGGCGCGAGGCTTCGCAAAAACACCAGAACGCAGGGGTCTTGAGCGCTGCCCGTTTTACCCAAAACACAAGGGTTTTCTCGAGCTAGGAGGGGAGGTGAGCCCGCGCGACTTGGACCCGGCCAGCGACGCGGCGCCGAATGCCCCTCTTGCAACCTGTTAACCAAGAACACCAGGGGCGGGACGAGGGCGACAACTTCAAACCCCAGGCTGCGGGTGACCTCCGGTCCTATTGACAGGTCCTCGTTTCTTACCGTCGCCACAGCCCTGGGGGCTGAAGACACGCGAGTTACCTTCCTCTCGCCGCCCAGAATCTCCTTAAAAAAAGGGGGAAAAAAAGTCCAGGGCTCAACGGAGAATTGCAAACTGGGGGTCAGAGGCTTCACGGAGCTTGAGAGCAATCCGCGCCAATAGGTTTTAAAGCAAAAAAAGCCGAAAAGGACCCCAACGCTTTTGTCTGCTCACTGGCCCGAGCTGGGTGCATCTAGGCCTGGGCCCCCGCGTACCCCTGCCCGGCTGGCCTCGAGTCACCAGACCCTGCGTGCACGCCTCTTCCCATCGGTGGGACCCCTCTGGACAGTCTGGCTGGGTGCAGGGGGCAGGGGGTGGGAGCGCCAACCAGGGCAGGGAAAGTGAGGGACTCAGGTTGGGAGCTCAGGGCCGCTGAAGGCTGGGCAGCCGTGGCCTGGGCCTCATCCCAACCCAGGACCGCGCGCCCTGCCCTCTCCAGGGCTCGAACACTAATAGACCCCCGGGCCTAGCCGAGTGCTGCGTAAGGAGCAGCACAGCGGCAGGAGGCTTTTCCCCGCTGAGCGGAAAACACAGCGTTCCCAGCGTGGGAAACCTCCCGTGGCTGCTGCGAGAGGCCCGCCCTGCGGGGCGGCCAGAACGCACTCGAACTCCCGTGTTGGCCTTTTCTAAAATGATGGTTTAAAAAAAAAAAGTCACGGAACTAAAAACTGCAGGCAAGGCAACGCCTTTCTTTCCGTTTTGATAGAACATTCACTAAATACAATCCTCTTTCAAGTCACCTACACTCTAACTTCAAAGGAGCGCGTGTTAATTTTACCTTTATTGAAATGATAGCGCAGGCTGACTTGCGAGGGGCTCTCCGCCTCCTCCAGGCCTCCCTCCAGATTTGAACACAGGGAATACAGGAACCATTTAGCGCCACTCTGAGACGCCAGTCGTTTCCCCCCTCCCCTCCACACACACCTTGACTCGTTTTGGTTGATATTGTTAATTTCATGGACCACTGTTTATAGTTTAATATGAAATGCACGCGTGCCAGGACACAAACCGACTCAAAGAGAGTAGATGGGACGTTTCCTTGGGCGCCCGCACGCCACGCCACGTGAAATGCAGTGGGCACCATCTCCTGTCACAAGGCTTCCTGATCTCAGTCCAGAGATGGGTATTTCGGCGCCACGCACGCCCAGGTGACCCCCCTCCCTGGCGACGTGGCCACTGGGGACTAACGAAACGCGAGGGACTTCGGGCGGTCTTTTTGAGGCCACGTCCAGTGTTCAGGATCTCTTGCCAATTTTTTCAGTGTGTTTCTGTCCAGATAGACTAAGCCGTTTGGAGTTAATTAACCTGTGGTCCAACTACAATTAATACAGAGAGGAGAACAAACGGCAGAAAGGGAGGGAATCAGGAGAAGGAACGGGAAATCAAAAAGTAACGTGCGTTTCAGCCGCATTCCTTTACACCGGCCGGTCACACTTAGTTACCGACTTTCCAGCTGCGAGGACGACGCGCGCCATTTACTGTAATTGAATTGCTGTTATAACACCTTTCAGGGGACAGCGCGATGCGTTTCAAAAAAAAAAAAGTTGCCCGCGCGGCGTGCGGCTGCGTGTCCTTCTCCGCCGGCGCCAGCCGCCTGCCCGCCAGGCACAGCTGCCCCAAGGGGATTGGGGACACAATCGCGACCCCGGGCGCAGCGGCGGGAACCTGGCCCCTGGAGAGCCCATCCCGGGCAGCGGACGCCGCCCCTGATACTCTGGAGGATGGCAGGGAACCTGAGTGGGCAGGAACCCGAGGCTGCGACTTAATAAGGGACGAGGCTGGGAACTGGGATTGCAGAGACTGGGGTCGGGAGTAAGTTCGGCGCCACCAAGGCCTCTGCCCTCACGGTCCCCACTGGATTGGCGCTGCTCTACCGTGTGGTTTGATAGCGCCACCTTCCTCTCCCTCCTCCACCCCCAGCCCTGGCCTGGCCTCTCTGGGTCCCTGCTCGCCCCGAGGAAATAGGAGTTTCCTGCGCCGTGGCTAAGAGCCAGAAGCTGGGCTCGATCCGAGAAGCCCTGTCGTGTGCTCCCCTCCACCCGCTCGGGCTCTAATCACCCTCCCCGGGCTCGGATTTCGGCCCTGCGGCCCTGGCAGAGCCTCGGAGCCGGCGGGGTCCATCGCCTCGAGTTCTCAGCCACAGCCTCTGGCCTCCTTCCAGGGCCTGTGGAACCTTCGTTCCCTCCTCCCACGCTTGCTCGCCTGTCCCCTACCCCAACAGTGTCCTCGCTTTGACCCGAGGGCCAGCTCTCTTCTCTGCCACTCCTCGCACGCAGCGTACTGGCCCCCAACGCGGGCTCCGCACAACTTTCTCAGCACATAGCAAACTTCAGATTCCTAAGCACCGCTCCGCCCCCACCCCCCAAAACAGCCTGTCTCCTGAAGTTCAGCACAACCTTTGGCGGAGTGGCCAAGGGCCGCGGGTTGAGAGCAGTGTCTGCGGGGAGGGTGCAAAGGGGTGTCCGCACCCCACCGCTCTGAATACGATCCCCGTGGCTGGTTTAAAGAGGCCCCACGGGGAAGGCCAGTCCTGGAGGCTGGCGTGTGCCTCACAGGCCCTGGGAGGGTGTCCAGAGTGTGGCCGGGACCACCGCCTTGGGCCGCAGGGTATCCGGAGCCCTTGGGCATCGTCAGACTCACGGAAGCAGCCAGGAAGGCTGGGAGTTCCCGGCCACACGGGCTCCTTTTCTGTGCCCTGAGGGGTGCGGGGCAGAAATGCACGAGGCTCCACAGAACTGTCCCGGTGGGGCTGGGGCTGAACCCCGAGAGCAGAACAGGCCAGAGGAACAACTGCTCCGGGAGAAGGAGCCACCCTGGGGTCCGGCCCTCCCTGCAGGGTGGAGAAGTCTTATGGCCTTTATTTGGGGTGCACCTAAGCAGTGTGTGTGTGTGTGTGTGTGTGT
>NW_017731385.1:2387323-2409065 GCF_001890085.2 Hipposideros armiger
CCTCTTCTGCTGGCCCCGGGTCAGTAAGACCCTGGTGGGTCTGGCCGACACGAGATCCCCTTCGCCTGGCACCGCGGCCAGCTCCCGCCCCAATGCTCCGCTCGCTCTGCCCCCGCTGCCCACCTCCACCCCCAGTCCTCACGAAATCCATATCCTTGCATTTTTACCTTGCCGTCTCTACAGCGATGTTCGCAGCCTTATATTAACCTTTGCACAACAAAGTCGATTTGCCAACAGCTAGAAAGATTCTTTTGGAAAAGACATGGAGAAAGGCAGAAATAAGGAGAGCTGAAATGCACCAGGAACCCTGCACCCCGCCGAGCCCCGCCTCACCTGCGTTTTGTCTTTACATCCCCACAACACCCCACTAGGTACAAGTAGTACATAGGTACTACTATTAGACTATCTTCTTTCCGCTGCTGGGTAAACTGAGGTTCAGGGACGTTCAGAGCCAGGACTAAGCTTAGCCATTTCATAATCCTCTTCAAAATGACCACTTTGATCCCATTTTTTTTTCTCTCTGTCTGCAGGGCAATGCCGCATGTGTAGATTTCCATACACATTCAGAAGGTTGCCTGTTTTGCTGTCTGCCTGGATTAATTTTCTCCTCTGCGAGAAGGGTCTTATGCTGGTTCTTCACAGGCAGGGTGTGAGGGAACATGTGAGCCATGCTAGGAAAGGGGCCTTCATGAATGGGGCCTACATGGATGCTGGAGTGCTAAGGAGCCCAGAGCCTTATCCTGTGGGAAACCAGCTCAGATTGGTTCTCCCCGTGCCAACGGAGTCTGAACTGCCAACCTTGGTTCACAGAGGTAGGACAGCCTCGCTTTCTTGCCTGTCCTCTTTGGCTGATCAGTGGGGCCCTGGACGCCAGCTGGAAATACATGTTCAGCCAAACAGACGGGAGAACCCAAAGCAAAGAGAACTGGTGGTTCCGATTCAAATATGGTGGCCAGGTACAAGGTGAAGTTACTTGTCCATGAGGCTAAGGCATCTCTGTGAGGCTAAGCATCTAATACTTTTAAGGCCACTGTGGAAAAAAAAATCGGTGTGCCTAGTCATTATTTTGTTGATCCCAAACAACAGAGTGACAGAGAGTATTCAAATCTCCAACTTGTAGGAAGGAGCCACAAGCATGTGTGTTGCTAACCTGGTAGGAAGTGGTGAGCTTGGGTCAGTCAGTCCCAGGGGAACGTTGGAAGTCAAGGTCAGTGCTGCCTACCTGGTTACACCCCAGGCCTATTGTGTATTTAGAGCTTCCTGGCTTGGAAAGTGGGTCATGGGATGTTGGGAGGAGATGGCAGTGTGGGTGAGGCCACGGGTCTGAGTGTGCAGCATAGAGAATATAGGAATCTAGTGGGAGGAGGAAGAGTGATTATTTTCCTTTTCTCCATGGAAACGCTCTCATTTATGTGTTTATTTAACATCCACTTATTGAGTGGGTAGGAAGTTCCCAGCACAGTACAAGGTGCTTGTGGGTACAATGATTAATAAGTCATACACACTGGCGTCGAGAAATTTCTAAGCTTGTGGGGGAAAGGCAAGAAAACATGACATAATACATTCTGATAACTGGGACAGAGATTCTAAAGCTTGAAGGAGGAAGTGTTCCCTCGTGCCATGCAGAACTGCCTGGGAAAGGCTATAGTGGAGGCAATTTTGGCCTGGGACTCAGAAGATGGTGGGGAGGGGGCAGGACAAGGGTGGGGACCAAAGAGAGACTGGGGACTGCAGCTGGAAGGGGGAAGCACAGACCAAAGATGGACAAGGTCAGATGAGGTTCTAACTCCTCTGGGGGTAGAACAAGGTCATTGTCCTTGGGTTATTGGAGTGTTGTGTAAAGAAACTGGAAGTTTCTTATCCAGTTCTTAAGAGTGTGTCCTCTGCCTCCCTGTCATTGCCATAGGGGAGGAGTGGATTTGAAATGGTTTCCAAGAGGATGGAGTTTTGTTTTGTTTTGTTTTAAGTCCAATTGATGAGCTGCTACCTGTGTCCTGGACATTTACCTGAAGGTTTAAGACAGAGAGAAGGGGCATCCAGTTAGCTCAGGTGGTTAGAACACAGGCTCCTAACACCAAGGTTGCTGGGTCGATCCCCACATGGGCCACTGAGCTGCGCCCTCCACAACTAGAATGAAACAACTACTCAACTAGGAGCTGATGGGTCCTGGAAAAACACACTGTTCCCCAATAAAAATTTATTTAAAAAAAAAGATGGAGAGAAGGACAAAAAAAGGAGACAAGGTTGTGGAAATATCAGAGGAGATTAGTACAAGTGACACTGTGGCAAAACAAATAAAAAAATAGAATAAAAAAGTTCCTGCCAGAGAGTATTCCTAATTTTGCATGGATGCCAAAAGTATTGGTACCACTGGCTTCCTCTTCGGTGCTTGTCTGTCTAACATGCTGTTGGGTTAGTTGTATGTGTGTCTCTCTCCCCCTTGGGGCTGGAAGCTCCTCAGAGGCTGGGAGGACTGCTGAGTCACGGGTGTTCCCAGCCCCTGGCACAGTGCCAGCCACATAATAAGACCTTGGTACATTCTTTTTCTTTTTCTTTTTTTTTTTTAGCTGAGCCATCCTGCCACCAGTTGGCAGCTCAGTGGCAGCTCAGCTCAGGCTGGGAATCGAACCAGTGATGCTGTTGCTCAGAGCTCGAACTCTTGAGTGAGCTCTTGACCAACTGAGCCACTCAGCCGGCCCAACCTTGGTACATTCTTAATGGACAACTGATGCAAGTTTAAGAATATTGGTTTTGAATTTGTGTTCATGATAGTCAGAGCCTCTGAAGTTCTTTTTACATTTTCTATGTTGGGTTTTTAATTGTGGCTGCGTGAAGCAATCATTCTCAGCTTAGTTCTTAGTTATGGTGGGATCAGCTGATGGAGGTGAAGGCCAAGAGCACAAATGGACATTCAATGGTGACCTCTGCCTTGACTTTGGACAGTCACCTCCATGAAACTCAGAAGCCCGTTTCAAAACCCCTATACTAGAGGCTTCAAATCTAATTGGTTGTGTCAGTTACTCCGTAGTATGATAGTAAACCTCAACCACACTCCCTGTATTGGTCTGTTTAATACTCTTAGCCACAGGGAAGTCTCATTCGACCAAAAAACCCCTTACTTTTGTGTATATGTTTTGTTGTTGCTGTCATTTTGTGTATAGTCTGAACGTTAGTCAAGATGCTTTCTTAGCTGGACTAAATGTGGTTAAGAAGGCAGTATCTTCTTCCTTGTATGGCTTCCATACAACTTTTGGGTGACTAAGGAATGGGAATAATCTGGGTTCTTGAAAGTTAGTATTTTAAAGCCACTTGCCCATAGCAAGAGCTATGTAGGAAGAGAGATGAATCTAAGATGTTTCGATGCCCTTTTTCTGCCCTGCTGCTCTACGTTATAATTTCCCAAACACGGGCATCAATTAGATCTTGGAAATAAGCAGGGAGAAAAACATGAAATGAGATCAAATCACGATCAGCTCCCTCTGAGTTCTACCTTATGTTTCAGCCAGTCTATTGGCTCCTTGGCTTGGAGTACTTTCAACTTCCCACTGGCTTAGTGGCAAGACATCTTCTCATTCTTCTCTGCTAAATACATTCTCCTTAAAAAAAAAAAATCCCCCCCATCTCATCTCCCTTGTGAATTCTCTTTTTAGAATTCAAATTGCAAAGAAATTCACAAGTAAAATAGAACACATTTTTGAGCACTTTGCTTACTGTTGTTCACGGGCTCTAGGAAGAGTAGAAATTTTCAGTAAAGAAGTTTATAGCTTTTGTTTGCTTTGAGCTGAGGATGCCACGTTAACCTTGATCGTCATCTTGGGGATACTGGTCTGTGTCTAGACAGTGGAGGTACTGCACAAATATCATCCAGTCCCAGCTTGGGACTCAAAGAAAGGAACATCTTTGAGGCTGTGGGTCTCTCGTGACAATGATAGCATCAAAGTCTCCCTGGTTTTTCATTAAAAAAATATTGAGGTATGATTGACCTATACAGTTATATTAGTTTCAGGCACATAACAGAATGATTCGAAATGTCTATATATGGCAAAATGATCACGATTAGTTTAGTTAATAACCCCTGTCACCATATATAGTTACAACTTTTTTCTTGTGATGAGAACTTGTCAGATCTACTCTACTAGCAACTTTTAAATATACAGTATAGTATTATTAGCTGTAGTTACCATGCTGTACATTATATCTTATGATTTATTTATTTCATAACTGAAGTTTACACCTTTTGAGTCCTTTTACCCATTTGATTTACCTTGTCCCTCACCTCTGGCAACCACTAATTTGTCTTTGTACCTATAAGCTCATTAAAAAAAATTTTTTTTTCAGGTTCCACATATAAGTGAGATCAGAAGGTGTTTGTCTTTCTCTGTCTGACTTATTTCACTTAGCAGGATGCCCTCAAGTTTCATCCATATTGTCATAAATGGCAAGATTTCTTTCTTTTTTATGGCCAAATAATATTCCACAATGGACTATTATTTACAAGAATAATAATTTATAGCAACAATTACTTACAGTAGCCTATTGTATAATGCTGTAATGAACAAAGGTTTGCATATATCTTTTTCAGTTAGTGTTTTCATTTTCTTCAGATATATACTGAAAAGTAGAATTGTTACATTCAAACTCTCTTATTAACAGCATTATAATATGGTTTCAGAGAGCTCATGACAAGAGATTCATATGCAATTGGATGACACAAATGCAAAAGATCTAAAGATGGTAGCACAGGGATCTAAAGATGGTAGCTACATTTTTAGATCGTTTGCCAACCCTTCTGCCTTCTGGTAGCTCTGAGAAGACTCTGAAAAGTGGAGACCCCATGTCTGAGGTTCTGAAATGAAGCCGGTGTAGTACCCTCTACTGCCTTGGAGAACTATGTTCACGCATGCATTCCTACACCTAAGAATCTAAATAATTATTACAGCCAAATGATATTCTCCATCTAAACATTCCCAAGAAATGACAACAGAGGATGCATCTATCACACCATTATGGCATAATTACAAATAATGTTTTGCAACCCATGATTGTGTTTATTGGATGTAAAAAATATTGCGAGGAAAATGAAAAATTCAATAATCATTGAATAGAATAGATACGAAATATGTTTGGGAATTTTTATAGAAATCACGGAACACATTTTCTACTTTGCAACCATAGGTTTGGCTTTGTGCACGTGGATTCGATCTAGTTCCCATCCATGGACAAAACAAAGAAAGGGGTGGGACTACATTTTGCCACTTGCTGGGAAAGGTAAAGCTGAGAACAAATAGTTAATATGTACCTGTCCAAAAAGCAAGTATTTGAGAGAAATGAGCCCTTATCTTAGCATAAACCTGAAAGTGAAAGAAAAGAAGGAAGTAGAGCGAGTTATAGAAATAGGGTTGTTTGTTTTTCTTGAATGTACCTGGTTTGAGGAAGAGGGACTTAAAAGGACAAAGTGTGTCCTGGAGTTGGACCTGGTAGAGAAGGATTTTGTGTGAAGGGGTGATTATTACCGAAAACCTGAAATTATACGTGTATAAGTTAAAAAGATAAAAATAATTGTAATTTACAACTCAGGATGCTAGCACATTTCCTTTTGCATAGAGTGATGGCCGCTTGTGCTGTCTTAACTCGCACGGGATGGCCTTTCCATGGTCGCCAAGGAAAAAATTCTTCCTGTGTTGCCAATTTAGGGAGCATAAATTACTGGGAACCTTATATGGAATAAATTATTTTCTTAAGCCTTCTCAGATGTGCAGCCAATGGACATTTTCAGACAGAAACGAAATGCAAAATTTAGCTCGAAGTGGCATTGGTGGTATTGGGAACTCTCTCTGGAGCTGTTTCCTCGCCACACATCTGTGAAGGGGATTACAGGGGCTCCATTCCAACCCGAGGCTTTCTTAGCCACACGCGGCTCTTCAGAAAGCTGCATGTGGTTTTCTTCTTAGATTTAAATACAGCGACAAGGAAATAGTGCAGTGTGGATGTGGCAGTGGGCCCAAGGGGGGGAAAAATGCGACTCAAACAGCACTTGAGTCTCAGATGGCACAAGGAGGGAAGGTGTCACTGACCCCAACTGTGCCATTACCTGACTGGCGTGCCTTTGTGGAGAACCCCACGCTACCATCTTTTTTTATAAAGCCATGGTGAGTGCAGTTCACGGTACTTACGCATGCAAGGTAAGTTTAATTGATTTGTGGCTTTCCACACTGCTGACGGTGAAGTGGGGCTTTGGCTTTTGAAAGGTGAGGGGGACTTTATTTCCACGCGAAGATTAGACTCTGCATTCTCGAAACTGACAGATAGAAATTCCGCTTCGGAATTCATTATTTCATGGGAAGGACAATGGTGAACATTTGAATCAGCCAAACAGTTCAACAGGTCAAAATACAGTCAGGCCATTTAACAGTTCAATGAATTGGAACACTGAGAATCATTGGGGGATACATTGATGTGGCAGTTTCTAGGTTCTCTGGTGATCTTTTTTGGGGTAGCATTTTCTGTGTCATCTTAAGTGTACCCCACTGTCTTTCAGCTGCTAAGGTGCCCAGTTAGAATTTGGGGTCTATGCAACAATACCATGACCCATGAATGGGAGATAATATCCCTCATCTAAAGATACTACCTGTCACCCTGAAGGGTGACACTTCCTGGGTCTCCTGCAGAGAGGGTGACAAGGCTCACCTAAGGACCCATGCCTAACTGTCTCCCTTCCCACCCCAAGCATATGGCTATATGTTGTCTATTAATAGAAAATGAAGTTACAAAATAGCACCTGTTAATTGTAATGAGTTAAAACATTTAAAAAGTATATGAAGACATTTTGAACAGTTTCCTTTCTAATCAAGCCCCCTCCATGGCTCTCAAATTATATCCATGAATTTGCTGATGATCCTTTTATTTTTAAGATTTTTTTTTTAATTGGGGAATCCAGGAAGGGGAACAGACAAGTTGCTGTCCTTTTGTTCTTCAGTCTAGTTGTGGAGGACGTCGCTTCACTGGCCCATGTTGGTATCATTGCGCTCCTCCTGGCTGAGGCAGTCACTCGCCGGCCATTGGACGGCCGCTCACAGTGGCTGCCAGCCACTCACGGTAGCTTTATGGCAGCCCACTGCAGCCCCACTGCAGCCCCACTGCAGCCTATGCCTTCACCAGCGACTCACGGCAGCCCAGCTCCAGATTGAGCTGTTGTTCACCATCTTAGCTGTAGAAGGTGCAGCATCACTGGCCCTCATGTGGGATCTGAAACGGGGCCCTGCCGCTCAGAGCTGGCATCCCAAGCCAACTCCTAACCAATGCGCCACTCGGCCAGCCCTGGTGATCCTCTTTGAGAGCAGAAGCCTAATTGTGACAAGAGACAGAGAACGACTTTGGATACTAGGGTAATAAAAAGCCACAGTGTCTCCTAGTTTGGGTGCATGCTCTCTCTTTTTCTCTCTCTTGCATCGCTGGCTCTGGAGAGCCTTACAGAAAGCTCCACGTGGCAAGAAGCTGAGGTCTCTGCCAACAGCTAATGAGGAACTGAGACCTCCCAAGAACTATGAGAGTGAACTTGGAACTGGATTTTTCAGCCTCAGTCTTCAGAGGACCTCACTCCAGCTGGTAGCTTGACTGCACCTTATGGGGGACCCTGAGCCACAAAAACTCCCTGCGAAGCTGTTCTCAGATTCCTGACCCTCAGAAGCTGTGAGATCATAAGTGTTTATTGCTTTAACTTGCCAAGTTTCGGGTTAATTTGTTACATGACTATAGATTAACTAATACACCCCTAAGAAGTAATTTGCATGATCTCTGGTATCGATTAGAGCACTACTAAATATTTGTTGAGTGAATTCATTAAAATGAAAATATGAAAAGTTGAATTTATATCCTTCCACATGTGTCCCTATTTTTATAGCCTCTTTTAAAGTAACTTCATGGGAGAGGGTTTCTGAGATACAGTCTCTTTAATTATTAAAAGTTCAGCCATTCGACAAATATTTACTGCCGTTAACTATTTGTCAGTAAACCTCTTTTTCAACTGTGAAATACTTGTGAGCCCATTTGAGCTTCTGCCAAACTTTTATAAAGAGGTATTTATTCAAGTGCTCTCTGCCAGTGTCTGCTTTTAGAGGTTAAAGCCAGATTTGGGGGTTCACCAAGAGATGATGAACAGAAGGACAGATTTTCTCTCTACGCTGACACACTCAAGGCATTCAGAGGTGAGGATGAGACCAATCATCGAACAAGGGATATGAATAATGCAAGGCATTCAACAGTTAATGGGAGCATCTTGGGGAAATGTGACTCCCTCATACTCTGTGATGTGACATGTGGCTGGGGCTGGCTTTTGGGTCCAATAATCTGGCTGAGAACCCCACCTCATCCATTTATTCACTATGGGAACTTAGATAACTCATCTAATCCTTTGGAGTCTCATTTTTTTTCATCTGTAAATAAAGCAAAAAAAAAAAAGTTGGACTTCTTAAAAGACAAGGCATGTAAAAGGTTTAGCTTACTGCCTGGCATGTAGCAGGCACTCCAGAAATTGTGAGCTACCTTTCCTAGGTAGACGAGTTGCCATCTTTTGTACACTGTTGGAACGCTTTTCCTGTGTGGTCTTCTTTTGGTTCTGCCTTTTGCCTCATCTCTCTTAATGCATTAGAAGGCTCCTCCTGCACCACTGCAGGCGACCTTGATGGTGGGTCCTGCGTGTCTCAAAGCTGCGGTTCTAAGGTTGGAGTTCCATGGGTTATTGCAGAAATAGCTCAACCAGAAGATTCCAAGGCTATTTAGTGAGCAAGTCAAGAAGTGGTTCCCCTGCTCATCATTTGACCTGACCATGCTTGAAATTGAATGAGCCTTCTGCGTTTTCTCTCCTCCTTTCTCTTTCTCTTGTGAATTGTTCTCACTTTGCCAATGTCTTCTTCTACTCTCACCCTGCCTCTTTCCCTTCTATCCACCTCCCACTCAGGGTGAAATAGGGGAGAAGAAAGCCAGGAGTCATCATTTTGGTTCCTCCCTTTCGTTCCTTCTCCTTATTTACATTATGTGCTTCCATTGTAAAGGCAATTTGGAATTCTCCAAGCAAATAGGTTTTCTTTTTCATGTGGATCCAGTTATATTTTAGATAGAAGTCTAGGGCTTATGTGAGTATCAATAAAATGCATGTGAGACTTTAGAATGATCAAGAACAGAGAGAGAAAATGAAACGAAAGGAGTAAATCCAGCTCTACAAATTTTCTTTTTATCTCGACTTTCTGTTCCCGAGCAGCTATCAGTCTTGACAGACAATATAAGGAATCCATAGGAACTTTGCACAACTGATAAATCTCCGTGGGTTAGTGAGGTTGCTTTCAGTCGCAAGTGATAGAACCTCACTGTAAATTTGCTTCATCAAATAAAAGGATGTATGAAGTCACATGATCAAAAAGGACAGAGGAGAGCTACGTGTGCAAAATAATGCCCCTAAGAAACTATTTTGTATCTTTTGGCTCTGCTTTTCTTTGTGTTGGCTTCATTGTCAGATATAGCGTCTTCAAGTAGAAGCAAAGATGGCTGCTAGGACCTCAAAGAGTGTATTTCACTAGCTTATCTTCTTTCTCAATAGTTACATCAGATTCACAGAGGTCTTGATTGGCTCACATGCCCAGCCTTGAAAATAACCACCATCATTTCGATTGGTCAGGCTTAGGTCACCTGCCAACGGCTGGAAACAATGGGTCGTGTCAGCACCATTTAAATCTCAAGGCTTGAGGATAGAGTTGAGGGTGGTGTTCCAAAGGAAACTCAAAATACTATTACATAAAGGGGGGACGGCTGCTGGACAGAGGAAAATGACAGATATCTATTCTAGTACTCAACTATGGGCTTGAGTACTCAACAAATGCAGGAGAGAAAATAAATGATTATAGTCAAGGGTGTTATTTTATATGGAAATCAAGGAGAGGTATGATGCTAAGCATAGGTGGGAAAATTGAATAGATGAAATTGCATCTCAAGCTACCTTCTCTTTACCACTGCATTTCCCCAGAGCTTTGCACGTCGAATAGCGGTAGATACCATCTTTTACATTTTCATTTTTGTATAGAAAAATATATTGGGGGAGGTGGATGTACAGGCTATAAAACAAAATTTTAAATCCTTGAAAGTGATTGGTCTTCTCCAAATAAATACATATAAAGATGCTGTAGTGATTCTTCAGATAAGACTATTTTTAAAATCACTATTATTCAAATGGACTTACCTTTGCTTAATTTGTAAGCAGTTCTCAGAATTGTAACCTTGTCTGTGATGTTCTAATTTTCTGTAGGTGCCAGGGACTGCTCCCCCAAGCCTGGAGTGCACAGTGATGGGACACCTACTTCCTTCTCCCAATAACATCCATTTATCTGTGTGGGAAAAGTCCATCATTTTCATTTCGTCATTTTCAACTGTCACACCTAAAATCCCAACTAAATGCGTACAAACCCATCAACATACTGTGCTTGTTGATAAGACCCATCAACTGATACTTGCTTTGCACATTCTTGTTTCCTACATTCTTTCATGCAAACCATTGCACTGGATCACCTTGGGAGCTTTGGGAGGCTCCAAATGATATGATAATATTATCATTCTCATACTATAAGTGATGAAACAGAGATGGAGTGACCTCCTCAAGCTGATCATTAATGTCAATCTTCAGATGCCAGGCCTCGAGTTTTTCCCACTACATCCCATTATCTGAGTTTGGGCGAGGGACGAAGCGTAGGCTAGAAGCTAAGAGGAAAAAACTCCAGAATCAAATGACCAATGGTTTGAAGACCGGCTCCACTGATTGTTAGTTCCATGACCTTGGGCCAATTTCTTAATGATGTAGTCTAAAATGACTCACCTGTATTGTTATAATCATTCTGTACCTCATAGGATGCTCGTGATGATGAAATGCAATAATGTGTGGACTGCCCTTAACATAGGTTCTGTCTTTAGCCTCTGCTTGAATATGTTCGTTATTATTATACTCATGATCACCTATCTCTAAATGTATATTTATCCCGCATTCACAAAGAGAAGGATGAATCATTCATGGAGATTGCTCCATGATTCTGCTTGTATTACATGCATCTTTCAGGTATGGGTACAATGGGAGGGTGAATTACCTGAACCAGTGCTTTACCTCACTATGCTGGCTTTCTAATTGTTTGATGGATTTTTTTTCCATTCCCATCACCCACCACCAAGCCTGGTATCTCCCGCATGTATTCAAAAGATTATAAGGTTAATATCACTTTACATATTCTAGGAGATAAGTGAAACTCTGCAATATGATTAAACAATTGAGTTCAGACTTATGTAAAAACACCACCACCATTTGAGTCTTTCTTCTTAGACTCAATAAGCCCCCAAAGAAAAGTATGTCTCCCATTTTAGTTTGTTGCAAAGTTTTCCCAATTCAGACCGCATTCTAGATTTTCCATTATTAGTTTCATCAAAGGTAAATCAATTTTTTCTACACGACCCAGTGCTGGTTTTTCTGTGATGTGGGCTTCAGATATAATGGCCAAACAACCATTTCATTTCAGGAGACCCTCGCCGGCAGGGTGGTTCTGTGGAGTCCGGGTGTGTTTTCCTGTTGGCTTTGATTGTTTCTTTCATCCATTCGTGACCATTGCACCATGTGTCAGAAATGGAACTAGGTGACTTTGCACGGGGGTGAGTAACCAGACCAAGGCCCTGCCAAGTGGAGCTTGTGGCCTAATGGTGATGCAAGATGGCCACGGAAGTACAGGGGGCCGTATGAGGAGATTTCGGGAGTCCTTCTCAGAGGTGGTGACCTCCAAGCAGAGGGTTGATGAATGAATGTGAGTGAACCACGTCAGGGTTTGTATGATGGGTGAGAAGAGGCAACTCTTCCAGGCCCAGGGAAGAGCAGATGCAAAGATTTTGAGGAAGGAGTAAACTGAGCTGGATTGTGGAGTGCAGGGTTGAAGGAGAAGACTGGCAGGAGACAGGGCAGGAGAAAATGTAGGGACCAGAGCGGGGAGAGCATGTATCCATGGAAACTTCTCCCACTTCTAATTTCATGAAAGGGGACAGGACCTCTACTGTCCTGGTTTCTCCCAGGGGAAAGATGATTTCCCTTCAAACCCAGACTTTTGGGGGATGGAAGAAACATAACAGCGTCTGAACACTTATATTACATGCCAGGCACAGTGTTAGTTACTTCACATTGATTTGAACTCACTACTAACCTATGACGTAGGCCATATCGTCCTGTTTTGCAGATGGAGAAGCTGAGGCAAGAGGTGTGGAATGATTTGCCCAAGGAGACCCAGGTGATGGGAGGCAGAGCCAGGAATGGAACTCAGGTGGTCTGGCTCCGGAGATTGTCCCCTCCACCAGGAGTGGTTACAGCAGTGGGCCGCGGTCCCATGAGCTGATTTGGGCATGCCTGATAGACCTCCCAGCACAGTGCCATGCAGCTACACAGAGTGGCCTTGACATTGAGACGTCTCCTCTTATCTTTTGGGGGGAGGGCGGCACAGTATTTTTTTTTTTTTTAGCTGAGCCATCCTGCTACCTGTTGGCAGCTCAGCGGCTGCTCAGCTCGGGCTGGACTCGAACCGCTGTTGCTCAGAGCTCAAACTCTTGAGCGAGCTCTTAACCAACTGAGCCACTCGGCCAGCCCCGGCACAGTATTTTAATCAAATGTGCTTACGAAAATAAGAATGTACTTAAGCTCCAAATTATAACCCCTATTGCAAATGCCCTCATTTACTACGGAAGAACGTCTGGATGCGTTTTATCTTTACTCTTGCTTTTTTCTTTAACACGGGTAATGAAACGAGACGGGTCAATGTCCGTCAGTGTCAGTAAACACCTCCTGGTTCCCAGGAGGCTACAACGGTGCCTTTTCAGCCCTGCCACACTTTATTGACATTCAAAGACTAGGTTTTCCTACGACTTATTCCGAATTTTATTGTGCTTTGTAATTTTTTTCAAGCAAAAGTCCCCCCTCCTCCCTTTTTTTTTTTTTTGTAGATTGTCTGACACTCTTTTGTCCCCACATGGAAATGTGGACTCTAATCATACAAGATGCCTTTTTGGTGTCTCTTTCAGAAGCTCATAAATTAGAGTGTCAAAGGTGCCATATTGCTTTTGATGCACCTTCGGTGGCATAAATGAAGTCCTAGAAACGACCCCACATTTTCTAGAAAAATATGTAAAGAAAGGTGGAGTAGAGAGAGAAAAAATAATGATGCTGAATTTAAGCTGTAATGGCTTTATCAAAGGACTTCATTATTGACATGACAAACTCAAAATTCACATTGCTTTGTTAATATTTACTCTGCTTTCACCACTTCGGACTAAACTTTACTTCCATTGGGAAAAAGAAAGCCATGCATATTAACTGTTTTCAAGCTCGGCAGATGTGCTCTGAGGATCCTTGTCAGAGAATCAGATTCAAAACCAAAAACATTGCTTAATATTTACATTACCGGGAGAAAAATGCTTCTATAAAAAAAATATTTCAGGAACATCTTTATTAGTTCCTGGAATTGATTGTTGCATTGTTTAATTTTTTTGTCCCTGCCAAAAAAAAAACGTTTGTCGTGTTGGATCAGGTTATGTGATCTTTACATCCTATTTCTACTTTCTCCTAGGACACGTGAGCATGGGCGAACACTTTTTAATTATCCTGATCAAGTGTCGGGGACACCTTCTAGCTGACCCCACCTGTAGTAAATTATGATGTCCTGGAAGGAGGTAAATTGATTGAGGTAAATTGATTGCTTCTTTACCTCCCAACTAGCCAGAGGACTGGGTCATACATTATCGTGCCCCTTTGAAAACTCCAACTCCGTCATTGATTTCATGATTTTATGACAGTAAATTCCTTAGAATGAATTCTACCAGGTGAAGTAGTAGTTCCTATAAGTTGCTTTCAATTTCCTCATCATTAACTTCTCCAAGGGGCCCAGTCTCTGATGGGATGATGTAATACAGATCTATCTGTTTTACTGCCCAGTACATACCTTGAATGCCTAAGTACATCTCTCCTGTTCTCCAGCCCACACTTCGTAATTCTAACTTTGGAAATCTCTTCTGGTGAGTGAATCGACGCTGCATGCAATTTCTCGCCCCCAGCTCTGGAGCTCAGCCACCTCTAAACTGCATTCCTTAAGATGAGCAAATGAAAGATGGAGGCCATGATACAGACATGTATTATTCTCTCCAATAGGCTATCGTGTGATGTCCTTCCTCTCTTATTCTTTTTTTATCTTCTTGATTTTTTTTGTTTTTTTGCACAAAAAAGGGAAATTAATCGAAAGCAATGGAAAGCTGTTTTTGAAAGATTTTTTTTTATTTTTAAAGATTTTTATTGGGGAATTGGGGGGATGGGAACAGTGCTGGGGAATTGGGGGAAGGGAAACAGACAAGTTGCTGTCGTTTTGTTCTTCAGTCTAGTTGTGGAGGTCGTTGCTTCACTGGCCCAAGTTGGAACCATCATTGCGCTCTTCCCGGGTGAGGCAGATCAGTCGCCGGCTTCTGGACGGCCGCTCACTGCGGCTGCTGGCCGCTCACGCTGGCTGCTGGCTACATACGGTAGCCCATGGCAACCCACTGCCACAGGGGCTGCAGCCTACGCCGTCGCTGGCGACTCACGGCAGCCCAGCTCCAGGTTGAGCTGTTGTTCAGCATCTTAGCTGTGGAGGGCAGTGTCACTGGCCCTCATATGTGGGATCCGAACCGGGGCCCTCTGGCATCCCAAGCCAGTTCCCAACCACTGCGCCACTCGGCCGGCCCTTGAAAGATTTTTATATAGTCCCTACTTTTGTACAGTACAGTGCAATATTCCCTCTTACATAGCGTGGACTTTTTTATCTTATGAGAAATGTCTTAAAGGGGCTTTGACAAATCGTTCCAATTTCTACGTCCCCTGAGGTGGGATCAAACCTCCTTTTTATTAAATTGAATAGACATCTATTTTATTAAATAGAAGGACAACACAAGCATGAGTTACCAATGAAATGAAATTATAAATAAAGTGGTTAACTATCCAAAGACCACATTTTCTGTAGATTTTTGCCAAAACATGCACCCTCAAATACTATGATTTCAAGTGCCTTCCTTTCATTACCTTTGGGATGTCCCTGTCAAGGTGGAATTATTTGATAACTTAAGAAAACTCCTGTAAGATTTTCAAACCTTAAGTTCAAAAATTATGTTTTAAGGAAACATATTTTGTCATTTATTTATTGAGGTGCATGTGAGAGAGATATGCTTGTTGAGTAAATTCGCTTGGGAATATATTTGAATTGTGGACGCAGGGCCCAGAAGGACAAAAACAAAAAAAGAAAAAGAAAGAAAGAAAGAAAAACTGCAGATCAAATTTTGGTATGCACTGAGGCAGGGACGATTTCAGTCTTGCTTTCATTTTGGTGTTTCTGTGAGGAGAAGATAAAGAGTACGGGAGTGAAAAAGAGGAAGGGAGAGGCCATATGGGGGAGGGGTAGGCAAATTAGGTGACTCTGCAGTGTCCCCTGTGTTTGCACTTCCCCTCACTGTCATCTTCCCTTTCTCCCCCCCTCACTTCCTTCCTTTCCTCCCTCTGTCCCTCCCTGCCCTCTCTCCCTTTTAGTTTTAGCAAAGATTATTGCGCACCACATGTGTAAAGATGGAGCTGGGATGCAAATGGTCCCTGATTCAAAGCAAAAATCCAGCATCAAAATGCAGTTGCTTCAAGTGTCGTGTTAAAACTGATACTAGAGGAATGGGTGGTAGTTATCTGCAGAGGAAAGAAGGACCTATAAAAATAACAAATTAACCTCAGGTTATATACTTTGTGGCTCAAGCATCTGCCAGGCTGTGTAAGGTCATGGGACATGATACCAACAAGGCTTGGAGTGCCAGCCGTTGTTTTGAAAACTAAGGGCAGAATTTGGAAAGCTGGTCACAGAAGTGGGTGCTCTTTTCCTTAAAGCTAAGGGGAGTTTAGAGGTCAGGGTAATGTGTCTGTTTATTTAGTTTTAAAGAGGCCAAGCTTTTATTTTGAGGGGCTCTCTTTAACTTTTCATTACAGGAGGAAACTCCAAGTTCATTTCTGCTGTTTAATTTTGGATGCTGTGCTTTTAATCATTATCCAGGCTCACCAGACTGGACCTTAGAAAGTTCTAGAAAAGAAGGGAGATGTCCCTGGGCCCCTAGTGCATGCAAAGCAAAATTAGAGTGGGAGGCTTCACCTTGACATTGATTCTTTCCTTCTGCCCTTTGTCCTCTGTTTTGTTCCCTTTCTCACCACTCTATGAAGCTGTACCAGGAACCTGCGACACTTGAGTTGGGTGGGAGAGATGAACAAGGTGACCTTCTGACCTGTTCCTGTTCTCCTTCCCACAGGGCTGGTGGGCGGAACAGCCTCACAACCTGGCTCTAAGTGGCCGTCCCTTCAGATGACCCCAGCAGACCCCCCTGTCCTCCGGCTCCGCTTTCCAAACCCACCCTGTTTGTAATTCCTCAGCAGGGTTTTAAGCTCTGCTGTACTGTCTCAGTTTTACTCCAAAAATATGTTGATCCAAATATGCTCTTAGTGTCATGCTTTATTAATGCACTGCGTCTCATATTAGCAAGTGCTTTTGAGTCATATGCCCTGCAGAAGTTACTGGGTATCATTGTTTACCCTGAGTTTAAAAAAAAAAAAATTCCGTGTGGTCTGACCTCATGATACCTAAACCCTGCCCATGAGGTTCAAACAGGAAAACTGGTTATCTGATCTCATGAGAGGCCAATCCGCTGGTAGGTACCTCAGATGTCTCCATTTCCACTGGTGTCTGGGTGTGGTGGGGACCCACAGACGATGAATCAGGAAATGCACACGCGTTTCTTTTGGGTTTGCTTATTAAGGTGCGAAATAAACCCAATATGAAGAGATACAGCTACAGCGCGCTTTGTTTTGACTGTTAGCATATATCATTATGTCATCGTGCAAGCATTGCCCAAAGAAATTTAAAAAACTTACCCCATGGGTTGCTTAATGGCCCTTCCTCCTGCCTGTGGAGCTGCCTGAGAAAGAAAAGACAAGAGCTTCAGTTAGGGCCCTCAGGGTAAGGAGGTGACTCAGCAGCAGCCAGCGCCGGTTTAGCTTGGGTGTCTGCGGAGCAGGCTTTGGCAGGCCACCAGCGAGAGGGCATTTCATAATCCAGTACTTACCCCAGAGGGTTTCCAGCCAGCAAGTCACTAATGGGAACCAGGGGCGAGAGGAGACGGAGGGGGTTTATTCCATGGACCCAAACCCCTGCACTTAAAACCAGTTCCTTTCTAATTTGGGTTTCCTTTTCTTTTAGCTGCTGCACATTTTTTTTTCTTACCAGATTTCACAATGTATCAAATTCCTCTGTCATTGCTGCCCCGAATGCACTGTTATAGACATTTATCATTGAAAAATGTACTGGCTATTTTGGGTAGAAAGATGCTGGTTTTTGTAATAAGATATAAGAATAGTGAATGTTTATGGAGCACCTACTTATACCAAATGGTGTGCTAAGATGTGCGTAGAATATCTCAGGTAATTCTCAGAAGAATTACCTGGGTACCATTATCAGGCCTAATCTCTGTGATGGAAACTGAAGCACAGAAAGGTTAAGTAAATTGCCTGATGTCACACAGCAGCAAGTAAGTAGCAAAGGCAAGAAGTGATCCCCTGTAGCTTGATCAGGTTCAAGCCCTGTGGTCCTCCAAATGGGAGCAGCTCTTGCCTTGCTGTCCACCAGGAGCTGTCAGGATGGCCTTTGCTAAGTACCTATCATGCTAACTAATATGAGCTTTAAAACCACCAAAAAACTCATTGGGTTGGAAGACAGTTTGGCAGCATGTTACAAAACTAAACATACTCTTAGCATATGCGTTGAAGATTTATGTCTGCACCAAAACCTGCACAGGTGTTTATGGTGGCTTTACTCATAATTGCCAAAACATAGAACCAATCGAGATGTCCTTCGGTGGGTAGTCACCGAAGATCAACAAACTGTGGTACGTCCAGGCAATGGCATATTAGGCAGCAAGGAAAAGAAATCAAGCCGTGAGCAGACACGGAGGAACCTTACATGCACATGGTTAAGTGAAAGAAGCCAGCTTTTAAAGGCTGCCTGCTGTAGGATTTCAACGATCTGACATTCTGGAAAAGGCAAAACTATGAAGACAGTGAAAAGATCAGCTGTTGCCAGAGGTTTTGTGGGGGAGGGAGGGTGAGTAGGTGGAGCCCAGGGGATGTTTAGGGCAGGGAAGCTATCGCACATGACACCATCATGGTAGACACACGTGCCAAACCCACAGAAGGTACCACACAAACCCTAAACCCTAATGTAAACTGTGGACTTTAGTTTATAATTATGGATCAATATTGGCTCATAAGTTATAAGAAATGAACCACACTAAAGCAAAATGTTCATAATAGGGCGTAACATTGCTCAAAAAAGAGATTTATCACTTTTTTTGTTGTATTTATTTTTTTATCTTATTTTTTAATTCTTATTGGGGAACAGTGTGTTTTTCCAGGACCCATCAGCTCCAAGTCAAGTAGTTGTTTCAATCTAGTTGTGGAGGGTGCAGCTCCGTGGCCCATGTGGGAATCAAACCGGCCAACCTTGGTATTAGGAGCCTGCGCTCAAACCACCTGAGCTAACTGGCCACCCTGAGTCTATCAATTGTAAAAAGGGGCATTGGTGAGTTTAGGTGGGAGGTGCTGGGAGGTAGGACTGAAGAAATAGTTTTTCACCCTTTCCAGCCTTTTGCATATCTTGACTACCTATTCAAAACCAATTAAAAATGTTTAAAGCCAGCCAAGGCAGGAATTCTCAACTTTGGGTGTGATCCTGAGGCTATGGCCTCAAGTTTGGCTGGTTTTCAATGGTGGAATCTTGGTCTCCTGGAGCGCCAGGCACAGGGATGACCCACTGGATGAGAAAGTGGCTGGGGTTTACACAAAGGGCTTCACGCTGCCCGGACCTTCACTTGCCAGCTTTGCACATGTTCACCCCTCCTCAGAGGCCCCTTGCACTCTGAGGTGGCTCATGCTTGGGAGAAACAGGAGAAAAAATGAAACACAAAGGAGAAAAAAGAGGGGAAAATGAAGGAAGGGTGGAAGGGGAGAGGGAGCGAGGGAGGATGGATGGGCCAGCCAGGAGGGTGGTGTGGCTCCCCTGAAAGATCCAGGCTTGGCAGGGAATGCTGAAGAAAGGGGAAAGGGTGCCTTCAGATTTTCTAGCAAAAAATAGCGGCTGGAATTTTTCCTGATCCCTGTTCTTCTACTTCCAACCTTGGACGGAGCATTAAACCAAAAAGGGGACTTGCTCATGTCTGCTGCCATTTCCTGCATTCTCACCACCAGGCCTGGTAGATGCCATTAATCATATGACGTGTCCATCTGTGTGCTTGTCATTTCAGCTGCTCCCCATGGTCAGAAAAGCAGATGACTGGTGAATGCCAAGCACTTGGCTGGGTGGGTTTTCTGCGAAGCCTGGGTAGAGAAGTTACATCTCTTCGCCCACATTTTAATTTTCACTCAATCCAATTTACTCGTACAGAATGAGGCGGTGAGGTTCCGAGAGAATGGAGCAAACCCAGTTCCATTTGGCTTTCTCGCCGAAGTGAAGACATTAGAGGTTTTAAATATCACGGGGCGCGCGTGTGCACGCGCGCGCACACACACACACACACACACACACACACACACACATCAAACCTGATGCAATAGATCAGGAATGGGAATTATCTGAACAATCTGGTTTTCTAGCTAATCATTCAAGGAATGCTTGGTTTTCTATACAGAAGCCAAGACAAGACAAGCACTTTTTTTCCCCCAATTGTGTGACATAAATGGCTTAAGATTGGAAACGTCCAGTTTTTATCCATCCCCTCGTCCCCCAGGGAGATTATACCCATGAACTCTGATCTACAAGGAAATTTCCCGAGGTACAGAATATTATTTTCAACATGAAATCATATTCATGATGTATGGGCCCTCTCTAAAGGCCCCCATCAAATTGAATTATTGGCTCAGTGTCAAGTTCTCAGAGAACCAGGACCGATGGCTCCTTTTCAGGTAAAGGTAAGTTTTCTAAGAAGCACCTGGCACTTCCTAGGTGCTGGAAGCCGCTACCTCCAGGCTTGCTTTGGTTCTTTAAGAATGAATTTGCAAATGGCACCAGAGTTTATCCTTCATCACAAACTCCAGAAAAGCTTGATCCTTTTTCTAGAAGTGAATTCATAAGGTCAGGATGTAAACAATATATTTCAATTCTCCATGTTTTCTTTCTGATCTCAAGACACATCTTTGGATCAGTGAAACACACTACCTGAGTATATTTGGTCTGTTTTCTTTGGTGGCAGAGGTGGCCTTGGGCTGTCCACTTCCACCCAGCAGGGTACACAGTCACCAAGAATTACCGACATAGGACAAAGGACATTAACTGGGCATGGTTGTCAGCTTTGGCTTCATTCATGCCAACTAAGCCTTTAGGTCCACACGTGAAAAACCACCAAGTGGAACTCTTCCCACAGTGAATATTTCACCCATTGCCACTGGCTCTCGGAATAAAGTAACAACAAGCCATCTCCCATTTACCTGCTCTGCTCAACCCCAATGTCAAGTGCTTTACACACTTTATCTCCAGCCCTGGTCATATGACTATTTCTGTTCCACAGAGGAAGATCCTGACACTTCGAGGGGTTCCATCGTCACCATCATCACCCATGGCAATCATGGTGGTTTACACTGAGAACTCTTTCCAGGAACACAGAAAGCATGTTATTTCACAAGTCCTCAAACAAGTTTGTAAATTACAGATTATTGGGGCAGCTGGTTAGCTCAGTTGGTTAGAGCGCAGGCTCTTAACACCAAAGTTGCTGGTTCGATTCCCACATGGGCCAAGGACCCGTGCCCTCCACAACTAGATTGAAGACAACTACTTGACTTGGAGCTGATGGGTCCTGGAAAAACACACTGTTCCCCAATAAAATTTCTTTTAAAAAAATTATGGACTATTAATATTCCCATATTACAGAGGAAGAAACCAAGGCCCAAATGATGCGCCCAAAGTCGTAGACTGCATCCCATACTCACTCCAAAGCCTTTGATCTCCATTGCTACAATTTTGGCAATTCGTGGGGTAAAAATAAACTAAAAATCAATGTCAGATTTACACAACTATTTCATGAAAAAGAGAAAGAGGAAATCAGGACAAAGGAGTAAAAACAATTACCGGAAGCTTCAAATGTTTACATTTTGAAAACTAAATATCCCTAAGGCCCACAGACATCCTGAAAAAGTGACCCCAAATTAAGTGCAAATCTCTTCAATGTCAACAGTAATTGCTTCTGTTTCATAGTCAGAGGTAGTTCTTTCTTTCTTTCTTTTCTTTCTTTTTCTTTCCTTCCTTTCTTCCTTCCATTCAACTTTTTCCAAAGCTTAAAACAACTTTGATACTTGTGAAAGTAGAGTTTGGACAATAAAAAGACACCAGTATACTTTTTTTTTCCCTTAAGAATATGACTCATACATTACTAATAACCCACAGGAAATCAAAGCCCTGTGTGTGAACAATAACTTGGGATTATAAGGATTATGTGTAAAAGCGAAAGGAGAGATAGGTACTGTTATAGATCCGATGGTCACCACTTAGGTATAAAGTGATAACATGTGACATTAACCACTGAGGACAGAGAGATGCCTCCTACTTGGGACCAAGTCTCCCAGGTCTGGTTTCCCCCCTCCCCCCAACCC